>NC_037542.1:13429225-13437320 GCF_001531365.2 Cynara cardunculus var. scolymus | reverse complement strand
ATATATTTTTAAACAATAAATAAATTACTTCGTTATTAAATTGTAAATAAAATATTAAATTAAAGAAATTACACAAAAAACCAGCACTTTAAATAGTAAATTTGATACTAATATCAATATATTTTTTTCCCAATTTTTATGATATATTTAAATTTATATTTTATTCAAAAATAAAAATGTTATGGTTTTTTGGAACCACTAAAAACCGTATTAAATCGACATATATTAATAATAAAACAAAAAATTAAAATTAAAATATATCGCTATATTATACAAACACCATTTTAGTATTTATTAAATGTTAACGGTCAAACATTTACCCTAGGCTTAATATTGAAATAATGCAATTGTATGCATAAGGGATTATATATTATTTTTTATATTTTTTATTTTTAATATAAAAATATTTTATACTATATTATATAATGTATTCCTATTTTTAAAGAAAGAAAAGACGAAAATATCCCTTACGTTAATTGCTGGAAATATAAAAAGGTTGGAGGTTTTTCTATATCTCACGTTGGTAGGAGGACTAAACATAAAGAGTCTTGCAAGGCTTTACTCTCAATTGGACATTGAACAAGTTGATGGACTCATGGTGTGGTCATAAGTGGAATGTCCAATGTATATGCGCATGCATGGCCCAGGCCGCGAAATGGTGTGAGGAGGTGCACTTCATATGATGAATCGGAGTAGAAGTAGCCTCGTCCCGAGCTCCCGAGTTTTTTTACTAGGAATTATAGAGAGATTTTAGATAAATATTGATTAATTAAAAATCGTTAATTATCGTAATCATCCTCTGTTTTAGCAGATTAAAAATCGGATTTTTAGCTGGTTATTTAGACTTTTAAAACACGTTTTTTTAATTAAATCAGGGATAATTTTAGTTGGAGAATAAGTCTCCCAACTAACCCTTTATATCCGATTCTTGGGTTGAAAATTGGGGGATTAAGGGGTTAATCCCAGTTAGAGGTGGCCAAAATTCGGTCCCGGGCCGGGCCTTAACCGGTCCCTACCGGGCCTAATCGCGACAAAAACCGGCGGTAACCGGTCCCGGTGATTTTCCTTGTAACCGGTCAAGGTTATTAGTAACCGGTTGTCCCAACCGGTCCCGGTCCCGGTCCCATAACCGGTCCCGACCGGGCCTATTCAAAAAAAAAATGATTTTTTTTTAAATTTTTAGTTATTAATAAATTTTTAATATGTTATTAATATGTTTGTAATATGATATTTTGAATATGTTTTATTATAAATACATTTTACTATAAATACGTTTTGTTATATATATATATATATATATATATATATATACGTTTATAAATACGTTTTGTTGTATATACGTTTAAAAATACACAATAAAAATACGGTTTATTATATATATACGTTTCGTTGACTTTCGTTGACCGGGCCGGGCCGGGCCGGGCCTATAACCGGTTACATAACCGGTCCCGGTCTTAACCAGTCCCGGTCCCAAAAAACGTCAAAAACCCTAACCGGTTCATAACCGGCGGTCCCGGTCGGTCCCGGTCCCTCTCCGGTCCCGGTCCTCCGTCGGTTACGGGCCGGACCGGGCCCATTTGGCCATCTCTAATCCCAGTATAAATACCGAGTTAAATCCTCTCTACACCCAAAATCTCTCTCTCTCTATAGTGTTTTCTCCTTGCGTCCGAGTTCTTTCCTGCTATCAAAATCTGCATCTACTTTGCTCTATTTCGTCATCATAGCTGTTGACAATCGGAATACATAATTGCATCAAATTTTGCGGCTTTGCGACTTGTGACTCAGATTATAGAGTTGTTGCATAAAACCTCTAAGGACAAATTCATATTGTGCAAATGCCACTTCACATGGTTACCAATAGGTTGGTTTTAAATTATTGTATTGTGATTTAATTTTCCATTCACTAAGTGAACAAGTCTGTTTCTACCTCTTTCTTCTACTGATTCTATCACAAAAGATGGATTCAATGTGTGTGGTGTAATTTGGTTTGGAGTTTCAGTTTCGGATTTTAAACTTTTCATCTTGATTAATAAAGTTTTAAACTTTGTTCCTAAAGATTTACACTTTAATAATTTTCAACTCATATAAATTATTTTTCAACATTAATTGAGTTAACAAATTTTTGTTCACTCTATTAGAGTAAGAGGGGCCATAACCATAAGAAATTGACTGTCAAAAAGAACCATAGACAAAAGTAATGAAGTTTAGGGATCTTAAGGGTTGTTTGACAATTATTAAATGGTTTGGTGCAGAATAATTAAGTGGTCAGAATGATTAAGAAGCTCCCATTATATAGTGCAAAATGAAATATAATTGTTCACACTGGAATTAGGGTGCTAAATGGTTAAGGGAGACTCATGATACAAAATCATTAATAGGGTTTTAGAACCATTAAGAGGCATATATTTTTTTGTCAAACAAGATTCATCTCTTAGCGATTCAGATGTTGCCTCTTAATGTAACTATTAAGAGATAAACAAGCAAATTTTTAGTGATAATTCTTGTTTACTTGACATACATAAAGACCAAAAGCTTAATTCACTCTTATTATTTAACAAACACTTATCAAATAAGCGTTTATTAAAAGACCTGTAAATATCCAACACAGTTTAAACCTTTTTAGAAAAAATTTGGCATTTTGTTTTTAAATTTCAACATAGAAATATAATAATAATTTAAATAACAACGTATGTCAATAAATAGCTAAAAGACAAACAATTAATTATATGAGTTAGGAATTCGATTAAAACGTAAAACATCTATTAAAAAATGTCATGATAAGATTAATAATCTATCCAATCATTCTTCATATCTCCGGTTAAAGATATATCAAGAATAAATTGGCGTGAATCGTTGATATATTGATTATAAATTGGTGTAAATTGACTTTAATTGATTTTCTTACCACTTAAATAATATTAATGAATTTAATTGTTTGTGTTGTATTAGATCTATAATATAGTTTTTTAAGTTTTTACTACATAAATACATCGTTACAAAACAAAGTGGCTTTATCAACAAATTATTCAGTTGAAAATTTCTAGCGGATCACTGATTATCGACGTATATGACTGTCAATGATGGTCAATCCGTAGGTAATCATGATCAGCGATCATGTTTTTTTTTTCCGACTGTGAGATACGTTGGTGATGGCATTTTTAAGTAGATTATAGACAGATTTTTCCATTAGTAGAACGAAAGAGTTTATAATGTTTTATACATTTATGTTATGATTTAAAAAAATAAATATTAAAATACATATATACATATATATATATATATATATATATATATATATATGTATAGGGTTAAATCAAACGAGAACCATAAAAATGTTACAAACCCCTTGCGAACTGATCTAAAAATAATTTTTCACATAATTTATTTTCATGAAATGCTAGGATTTAACTACTGTTTCACATATATTTGTTTCATGATGTGATAGTTTCATGATTACCTACAGATTTAAGATATTGCTTCAAATTTTTGTTTCATAACGTGACGTGAAATACAAGTCTTAAACCATGACATGCCATGATGGCTGTTGCAACGAGCTTTTCCAAACATTGATTTTTAAACAATATCATTTTTTTTGTGATTTTACATTTTTCAACTAGTTTATCAGCTAGATTTTGCAAACGTATTTAGTTCCTCAACTAGCTTATCAATCATCATCTAGTTTATCAGTCATCAACTAACTTATCAGTCATCAACTAGTTTATCAGCCACCAACTAACTTATCAGCTAGTTTATCAAACATAGCCGTCACTACCAGACATGCCTTTAGAATAAAATGCAACTTTTGTATTTATAAAAATCTTACAACATTGAATTTGTTTAGAGTATTTTAGGCTTTGAGTTCGAGTCGTATGATTAAATTTTGTCCAATAAATTTCCAAAACAAACAAATAACAAAAATATTGTCCACATGGTTTATATATTACTATATAAAATATTCACATCAAGACAAAAAGTTCTTCAAATATCTTTTTTCTAATCGCATACAACCAAAACAAGATTCTAGACGATAAGAAACCTCCAAACATCGATAAGAAATTTCAAAATCAAAATTAAAAACACACAAACCAACTTTCGCTTTATAGGATTACTGTCCAATTATTTTACACGGGATAAGATTCATACTGATATTCCTTGTTGCCAAAGATACATCCGGGAGAGTTGAGGTTTTCGGAACGATTATCCACTTCTAACAAAACCTTTACAAATTCATTCACATCACATGGAAGCTCGAGCGGTCCCTCGTTTCTGTATCCATATTCACACTCGGCTTCCACAAGAAACGCTTTGAAGAGTGGGTGATTTGCGTACTCTGCTCTAATTACAAACCTTTGTTTTTGAGGTCCAACATATACCGAGAAACAACCTTTTGGAGCAATATTAAGTGATTTCCCCTTGTTTGCATCTAACCGAGGCAACGATATGCTTCTCTTGGCGAGAGCTCGTTTGGTCTTGATTCCAACACTATGAAATGATTTGCAACGTTCCCAGGTCTTTAAAATTAGCCCTTTCTTGTCATTACTTTTAACTATGTCCATACTAACCGACCTTTTCTCTACATATAAACAACTAAAACTCACACAAACACTTTTAACCAACCATTAGACACAAAAAACGAAACATACATGAAAGAAAGAAAGAAAGAGATTCATATTAACCTCTGTCATAAACCAAACAAACTTAGCATGATCATCATCCTCTCATCTTGTATGCTACTCGTCGGGTTTTTTTCTGACTGCTTCAACTTCTGCATCCAGCTTTGAACTTACGGTTATGGATTCGAAGCTCGTTTACGAGTAAACTTCAGAAAAGCGAACATGCCGCAAAGTCTATAGAAAAAAAAAGAAGATGTCTTAATTCAATCAGAGATTGTTGATAAAAAGGAGAGAGGGACAAAGGGAGAGATGCTTTGAGAGATGGATGATGGATGTAGCTCTCAATATATAAAACCACTTTTTCATCCCTTTTAAAATGCATAATTGTTTTTAATATTTTGAATCATGTTTTTATTTAACATATAATTTAATTTTTAAATAAATATAGGTTTTTTAAATATTCAACTATTAATTAAATATCTAAAATAATTTTTAATAACAACGGGATAAATCTTATCAGTATTTTATAGTAACTATAGGTTAAAAAAAACAAATTTAAATGAACCTTAATCAAAAAAGAAAAACATTCCATATTTTTGTCGACATGTTTTTTTGTTATCTTTTTGTCAATATCATTGTTTTACAAATTAGGAATCTTAAAAATAAAGTTATTAATAATATTGAATTTGGTTAATAAAGTTTTCTTGTTTTATCATTATTGATAAGTATTTTATATCATGATTAATATACAAAAATTGTTTATTTTTCTTCACAAAAGACAAAAGATTGTTAAAGTATTATTTAAAAGACGATGTCAAATATCAAATAAAAAATAATTACTGAGAAAAAAAAAATATATATATATATATATATATATATAATGTGTGTGTGCGTGCGCGTACTTGAGTTCATGTGCAAAACTGTTTTCGTGAGACACATGAGATAACTTTTTGACATGAAACTTCACAGTAAAATGTTGTGAAAGTAAAAAAAATCGAACATTCACAGCAAAAACACCGTGAAGATTACCTTCACAGTATTTTGTTGTGTAGTTTATAGTATAAAAATCGTATATCACATATCTCACGAAAACATTATTATCTCACATGATCCCAAGTCTCTCTCTATACATGTGTGTATATGCTTGAGAGATAAGGAGTTAAGTATAACCTGAGATCATGTGCTTAAATAGTAATTTCAGTAAATTATGGAATTGGTCCATATGGTTTGTTGATAATTTTGGGATTGGTTCTTAAATTTCATTAATTACATGACAAGCATGCACATTTGCATTTTGTTTTGGAACTGATCTTCACCTTAACATCCGTTCACTGTCTCCGTTTAAACTTGAGGGCATTTTAGTCCTTTAACAATTTCCTTTCATTTTAACAATTTTGTTTCAAAAACTCTTTTTCTTAATGATCATCTTCCTCACCTTAACAATCACAAAATCTCTAATCAGAGACTTAAATCCCTTTTATTTATTTAACTTCATACACATCATACAAACAAACTAAACAACAGATTCGATTCATTATCACTAAATTAATGTAATCAACTCTTGTGTTTTTTTAAATCAAAAACTATACCAAAAAGAAAATATACCATAACGAAAACCTTAACTAAAATCAAGAACAATAATATCCCAAGTAAAAAAAAATGAAATAAATCAATTGACCTAAACTCGAGATGGACTCGCCTTCACCAATCTAGATTTGTTCACCTCCACCGACCATCTTCAAACTGAACATTGATTAACAAATAACAAGAACTCGACATGGTGAATCTATATTTCGGATCTTGTTTTTCATGTCGGGTTTTACCTCCCTTTCATACGACAAATTTATATTTCGTATTGGAATTTCACCCCTATTTTTTAGGTGCTGCCAACCTGTAAATAATGGAGCGATGATCTTTGTTTCTGGTTTATGTTCCATATGGGTCGTGATTGTTAGGGAAGGAAGACGATGCACGGGGAAGATGGTGCAATAGGATGAAGTCGTAGATTGGACGACACTATAGGTATGGAGTTATACTTATGGACTTAGGTTTCAATATATGTATTTTAGGGGTTTATTAGTGTTCAAAAAGGTGTGACATTGTCAATATGACATAAGATGTGTCTCCATTACGATAAGGCTTGTAATTTTTCTGTAAGACATGGCTCACGACATGACGTCTTGAGGCACACCGTGTACGTTTTTTTACAAGACATGATTTTTTTTTAAATATATATTTTGTTAGCTTTTAAGTTTTTACATTTTTAACTTTAGATTTAACACTTTTATAGATTTCTCTAATCACATCACTCACAATTTCACAAACACATACATGTCATGGACTCACGACTAAAAAGAAGTTACAAAGTTACTCTTCTAAGTTATACTTTGAATAATTAATCAAATATTATTTTTATAATAATAATCTATATGATTTTTCTTCTTATAATATTGAATGTATTTTTTAATATCATTATTTAATTAAATAATATATATATATATATAGAAAACATATATGTATATATATAATTCTATATATGACATACATATACAATTTCGTCATCTTATGTTACAGATTAAAAAGCGTTATGTTTACAGTTTCAGGCTTAATTTCACCGTCACAGATAAATGGTCATATTTTATTGTCGGCTTTGACAGATATATCATTTATGAACAAAAGTTAGTGTGTAAAGGTACTCTATAACAAAATGCCAACACAGAAAAGTATCATGTATAAATGAATTTCAAGGACTAATTTTATAATTTTCAACAAATCTAAGAGGCTAAATCCGTAATTTAATCTAATATTTTTTTATGAAATTTAATCAAGTTATAAATTTGGCCATGTTTTGTCGTGGACTTCCTTTATTCCGCTTTACAACTACTCAATTTCTGTTAATTTTTAGAAATCTTATTTTTATCTGTAATCATATTATAATTTACGTGATTTTCATTTTTTTAGTATAATTATTACGTGGTTTTCATTTGAGAACTATCAAATTATGATAATTTTGATTAGTGGCGGAAGACCATTTAGGCCTTTAAGGGTCATGGCCCTTGGGCTTTTTGATTCATTAAGTACACATCTTTTGGGTTTTTAATTGTTAATTCAAAAAATTTTAATCTGCACCCCTCGGCACTGGAGTCCACTAAGCTTTTAATCCAGTCCAACTAAAGTCTAAAGCTGTTGATTCTTCATAGCCACATGCCCACATGACCATATCGACCGGCAAACTTACACGAGCAACTTATGAACAACATTATAATCTCCAGTCTCCATTATTGAAATTACAGACCTGTTGATAAATCATCCCTCCCCGCGTTGACCAATCTCGAGTGAGTCGAGTCTCGACCTCCAGCCTCTCGCGGTCTCACCCTCTCCAGTCTCCAATCTACATGGAAGAGCAACATGAAGAACCAAATCCGAATGCAAATGGAATCTCTGTGATTTTAACTTCATCTTCATCAAATAATCCGATTATA
>NC_037542.1:13422232-13429155 GCF_001531365.2 Cynara cardunculus var. scolymus | reverse complement strand
TTCATTCTATATTTCTATTCAAGTTTTAAGATGCTATTATTTGATTAATGATAAGGTTAAAATTTGATTGAAATTGTTTGATACTTTGATTGGGTTTAAAATGCTATTACTTGAGCTAATGAGTCTTCCAAGCGGTTGCATTTAGAGGTCACAATGAAAAGTTAGATTCCATTAACGGCGGAAATTTTCTTCAAATGTTGGAGGCACTTGATGAATTTTTCACCGAGCTTAAAGAGTTATTTTGTGTGCTCCCAAATATGCATCATTCACATCAATTCAAAAAGAAATGTTGATCTTATATCAAATAAGGTGAGACAAATAATTTGCGAGGAGATTGATGATCGAAGGTTTTGTTTACTTGTTGACGAAACACGGGATGAGTATCATAAAAGAGCAAATGTCTATTGTTTTGGGATTTGTTAATAAAGAGGGATTCGTTACAGAGCGTTTCTTTGGACTTGTTCATGTACGTGATATCACAGCATAAAACGCTCAAGGAAATTGTGGAGGATTTCAATGCCACAAAAGATTGACGAGTTTCACTTTGATTAGTGATGTTTGACATTTTCATATTTGACATCTAGTTTCAGAGTTTTACTACGTTTTAACTTTGATTTGTGTATTTTTTATATTTTTGAAAATATATATTATATCAGGTGCGGCTCCTACTTTTGGAAAACTTGTGTTCCTCCCCTGATTTTGATAAATAGTGTATCATGTGCTATTTGATATGATTTTTTTTCATTTAAGACTAAACAGTCTAAACTAGATAATATTTATTAACATATATTTGTTTTACATGTATTTTGTTTTATAATGTGTTTGTTTTATAATATGAACATTTTTATATTGTTTGTAAAACGAAAGCTACATGTAAAAAATTCCACATTATGAACCGAATAATATGAAATAAATATATTGTAAAATAAATATATGTTTATCAATAAATTTATGTTAGTCTTAAATAAAAAATCATGTAAAACAATAACTTAACATAAAAATTCTTATATCTATCGCAATATATAAAGTTGTCGTTAGAAAATCACATACGCTTTCTAAACCAATTGCAAAGCAATTTTCATGCCACGTGTAACTAATACTTGCTATATTTGCAAGTGTATTTACAGGCCCGTGTAGCCAGACACACCCCCACTTTTTTTTAATTGTTTAAATAAATTACATTTTTATACAAACAATATATTTGTAAATAAATGAATGTGAATTTAATTTTTTAATTAAATTAATCAACCTTGTTTGTTTAAAAAATATTATATATGTATTAGATAAATCTCGATTTTAATATTTTATTTTATTATTTATCGATGTTATAATACGATTTTATGTGTTTTTAAAAAAACAATGATGATTTTATTTTGAAATAAAATATAAATTTGAAAATATCATAAAATTTTGAAAAAAAAATATCAATGTTAATATCAAATAAACTATTTAAAAGTTCTCATTTTTTATATAATTTATTTTTTTATTATAATTTAATTTAAGTTTAATAATGAAATAATTTATTTTTGGTTTAATAATATAACATTTTATAAAGATAATATTAAGTACTCTGTTAGAACTTAATGATAATCTTAATTATATTTTAGATTTTTTATATTTAAAATGAGATGTTTATCTTATATTTTGTTATGTTTATCTGCAGTTAGTTATACAAATTCAGATATGGAGCTTTAATAAGTTGTACTTACGTACAATTTACTTGTAATCTTGAGTTTTAAGTAACATGCATTAATAAACAATACTTTATGCATAAAAATGGTTTTTAAATTTTTTTGTCAAATGCTTTAGAATGTAGTATAGATAATAGTTAAATTAATTTAAACCTTGAATTTATAATAACCTAAAATTATAATTATACGTACTAAAATGTATAACATTGAAAAAATAAAGAATTATATATAATATATCTTAATATTTAAATTTAAACAAAGAATTATATATCATATATTTATTAACTAAAAAATAATTAAAATATATACTATAATTTATGAAGTAGTTAATGAATGTTGAGTAAAGACCACTTTTGAAAATGTATGTATAAATGATGGTTGTAACAACTATATGACATGATTGAAATCATAAATGAATTGCATTTATGTGGATGGTTTAATTATTATTAGAGGGATTTCCTTTTGAAAACTTTTTAAACCGTGAAATCTTTGAGGACCACTGCATAATTGTTGTTTTTTTCTTTCTCCATACATGGGTAAAATATGATATAGTTATTAACATATATTTGTTTTACAACGTGTTTGTATTATATGTATTTTATAATGTAAAACTTTTTTGTCTATTTACAAGTGTATCACAATAGTCGGATTTACTGATTTAAGAACTCTAAAAATTATGAGATCCGTAAAAACTTCTATCTTTACGTTTTGTTTTATATGATCTTTTTATAAGTATAATATTTAATATATTGATTAATATATATTTGTTTTATATGTATTCGATTCACAATGCGAATCATTTTTGCATGTTTATAAAACAAAAAGTTATACGTAAAAAAGTTTCGTGTATAATTTTGTAGTTTTTAATCATTTTAAATAAAAATTGATTTCAGATAGATGGTTACTTGAATATAACATAGATACAAACGTAGTAGGTTTTTTTGACATCTTGAAAGAATTTAATATTTTTGACATTGGATAAATCTTAATGAAGCTTTTGCATCCCGCCACATTGTACGGGTACATAACTGGTTCTAAAACCTTCTGAATAATTTTGTATCATATATCTCCCTTAACCATTAAGAGCCCTAATTTCATTGTACACAATTATCAAACAATTATATTTTATTTTATATTATATCATAGAGCCTCTTAATCATTCTAACCTCTTAATTATTCTACACCAAATTATTCAGTAATTGGTGAACAGCGTGTGGATTTTAAGTTATCACCAGGAATTTGGGACCCGAAAAGTGATTCCATTAAGAAAAGAAATGGTTTAGTTTTGAATTAAAATGCATACGCATGCAATTGCCTCTAAAATCTCCATTAATTAATTAGCATTCCATATTGAAGTAATTAACATCGGTAATCAACTATGTTAATTCACTAACTACTTATTCAAAGCCAAAGAGCTCCAGCTTCCTTCAGAAGTGGGACCAGTGTCCCATTGATATGTGAAGCCATCACTCTATCCATCGATCCCACCAGTTTCCCGCCGATGAACACCACCGGCACCGCCGTTGAGTTGCCCATAAGTCTTACCAACGCCCTCTCCATCTCTCTCCCTCTGATTGGATCCTCATCCAGCTCGTAGACCGTCGGGTTGACACCCATGCCGGAAAAAAGACTCTTGATGGCGTGGCACATGCAGCAGGTACTCAAACTGAATATCACCACCGCACTCTGTGATGCCAGCTTCGCCACCCTCTCCAATGGGTCAACCGCCACCGTCGGAAAGTGCCGTACCGGCATGTAGTTATAGTAATATCCAGTGGCGCCGCTGCTCCTCCATGACTCCGCCGCAGCTGCTGCTTGATATTGCATTGTGTGTCTTGATTTCCTTGATCGATGCCTTAATATATAGTAGAATGATGGATCGAATTGAAGAAACAATGACGATCGAAAGTATGATATGATTTGATATGAATGTAGATGAAGTCGGAGGGTTGAGAGTTTGAAACGGTGGTGGTGGTGGTGATGATGGTGGAAATGGTGGTGGTATATATAGGGATTGACCTGGGGACAGAAATCTCGTACTTCCATAAAAGTATCAAACAAGATTCTTTTTCTTGTATTATTCGATTTAACATGTAATCGAGTCTCTAATCACATATGAATCATTCTCTAAAAATTATACTCATTACTTAATTAATGTTTGATATAAATTCATTCTCATCATGTAAGACAAATGATATCGGATAAACATTTACTCATAGATTGTTTATCAAAAACTTACCCGATAAATGTTTATTAGTAAAACTCAATAATATTATTACTTACCGGGTAAAATTTTAGTCCACCAAAACGATACTTTATGTAATAATTTATCCGATAAACTCTTACCGTGGTAAAAGTCGTCGCTTTCACTTACCGGGTAAAACTCTTACTCCTTTTCTCGCTCTTACAGGATAAGATTTTTTGTTCTTGCCATATTCATCCGATAAAGTAATATGATTTGATAAACGCTTATCCGGTAAACGTTTGATAAAGAGTCACTTAGTACATTTTTAGTAAATGAACCCCTAACATGTAAAAGAAATTTGAAGTAAACTTGTGAACAAAAATAAGGAAAAAGGGTGACTTTACGTACGTAGTGGGAAGAAGGGACAAGACAACATAATTATAAGGATAGGAAGTATATGAATATTCGCTCATGTTTGATTGTATGACAACAGGGAGGCAAAATAGTTTAGACTGTACAAGGTTGGTGGGATACATATGTATGTATAATATATATATATATATATATATATATATATACACACACGACACATATGTGTGTGTATAGAACTATACATACATATATATATATATATATATATATGTGTGTGTATAGGCGGCTGCACATGTCCTTGTTGTCGGATGATCAACTTTTATCTTTATGTGTACTATTAGTATTTTGCCATGAAGACATGCCTCTGTAAAGACTTCAATTTCTTTTCTTTTAAATTAAAAAATAAAAAATAAAATAAAATATTTGATGGGAATTTAATAAAAGTTTGACTTAAAGGAAAATGAGATGTTGACCATTACCAAAAAGGAATAGTGTGGATTGGGATGGCATCTAGATGATATAATCAGGAATAAATGAAAAAGGTGCAGTGTGTGTACACCTAAAGTAACGACACATGTGCAGGTGGTTGGGCGTGGTGGCCTTTCACGACCAACAGGCGGCGGAGATGCACACTTGCCTCCGCCCTCCTCCGCTCCTAACGGTATTCGAGGGAACTCGGTTCAACATCAATCTAACCATTTCCCTAAATAAATGTTTCTAGTTGGCTTGCTCACTTCCTTTCTTTTTCACAAAACCAAAAAACAGTAGGTGAATTTTTTTATGGCGACATCGTAACATGTATTTATGGTGTCACAAGTTGCAGTGTGTCCTTCTGATACTGTAGGTTGCGACTTTCGCTTCATGTTTATGTGTTGATGTATGTTTTTGAGGTGTCGCAAGCTGTGTGTCTTGATTTTCTTTTTCTTTTGCGATGGGCTTGTTTTTCATCTGGATGTGTAAGAAAATGTCATCGACCAAAAGGAAAAGTGTCTTGCTGACTTGCGGTTGCTTGACTTAGGTCCTTTTCACAAACGCTTATCCGAGTAAGTGCTTACCAACAAAATTCAACATTGTCACTTACTTACCGGGTAAGATTTTAGTCCACCAGAACAATATCGTATGCAATAATTTACCCTACACTAACTGTGGTAAGAGTCATCGTCATCACTTATTGGGTAAGACCCTCGGTCATTGTTTTTGCTCTTATCGGGTAAGATTCTTGGTCTTTGACATATTCATCTAGTAAGATAATGTGACTTAGATGTCGTTTGCTAAATGCTTACCCGGTAAGTGCTTACGGGGTAATTTTCCTTACAGGATGAACATGACAAAAGTCAAAAATCATACCCGGTAAGAGCGATGGTAAAAATGAAGAGTTTTACTTGGTAAGTGTGGTGTAAACTCTTACCTGGGTAAGCGCTTACCGGGTAAATTGTTTCATACGATAATATCTTAATATACTACAATCTTACCCGGTAAATAAATTACAGTGTTTGACTTCTAAAGATAAGCGCTTACCGAGTAAGCATTTAAGTAAACGCTTACTTGAATAAGTGTTTAGTAAATGACTTTAATTTGTGAAAAAATATTGAAGCGGCTAAAAAAAAAAAAAAAAAACTGGCAAGTGGTTATTTATGATAATAACCTTGTTTGTAGTTGGTAGACTTTCAAGATAAGAACCAAATGATTATGATTTTTAGGTGTTTTTGGTAGGTAAGATGATACATAATAAAACTTGTTTTTTCATGTTTGATGAGACAGTTAGATTTTGACATGATTGAGTGCGGTAAAAATGTAGTTAAATAAGTGGAACAAAAATCATAGATGAAATAAGATTAGTAAATTATTAAAGTACGAATATCAAATTAAAATCCTAAAAAATAAATATCGAGTCAAAATAATATGTAAAATCGTGACAAACTACATTGTATTATTTTAAATCGTGCTACATTTGTAGTTGAAATATTTAAGAATAAATATCGAGTTTGAACATAAAAAATAGGAAAATAGTTATGAACAGACGTTTGTTGTAAAAATATATTTCAAGGGGTGTTTGGGATTACTTATTTGAAACAACTTATTACAAAAGTCCTTATCAACTTATTATAAGTTATAATGGTTTAATTTTTTCAAAAACTTCTTATTACCGGTTTGACACCGGTATAAGTTGTTTATCTAAACATTCAAAAATGTTTATTACCGATGTCACATTGAAATAAATCATTAAGTTGTTAATATAAGCAATCCCAAACACCCTTCAACTTTTATATAAAACAATTATAATAATGAAGTTGAAGGATTAATAAGTTCACAGTTTGATTTAGTAGGTCAAATGGCAGAAAAAGGTGAAACAGTGTTTCGAATTTCATGGCCCAATAGGCCAATTTGGGCCACTTAGACTACACTAAACAAATCTCAATAAGGTTTTAAGAGGTGAGAGCGTTTGTAAGCTCTAACATATCTATATTATTACTAGAATGGTATTTACAGAATAAATAAGATACATCTTGATTTTAATTTTTTTTTTGTTTTAATCGATGTCATAATATGATTTTTATATGATTTTAAGAAAACGATAATTTTTTTATTTTTGAATAAAATATAAATATGAATATGTCATAGAAAATGTAAAAAAAAATATTGATATTAGTACCAAACTAACTATTTTAAATTTT
>NC_037542.1:13386452-13421596 GCF_001531365.2 Cynara cardunculus var. scolymus | reverse complement strand
ATATATATATATATATATATAATATCTTCAAACTTATATTTTATTCAAAAATAAAAACATTATCGTTTTTCTCAAAACCACATAAAACCGTAATATAACATCAACATGAGACAGAATAAAACGAAATATTAAAATCGAGATATATATCTCGCTGCATTACGCGATTACCATTCTAGTTCTATAAAATAGAGAAAATTAAGGTTTGTGTTTTTGTCCTTTTCTTTTTGTTCCAACAAGTTATCTATACCATTCTCTAAAATATCTAAAAATCAAAGTTTGGAGAATTTTCTAGAACTTGATTGGTGGTGAGAAAAATGATTTTTTATGGGAAATTGACTCAAATAACTATTTCATCCATTCAAATTGGTAGTTGTTTATCTCTCGTGTTTACACAAATGTCACTATGTCCGCAATATCTACATGGACTTGACTAAAAGACAAAATAAAATCAAATTCCACCAGGTTAGCAAGTAGCACCAGTGCAATTGCGTACCTGAGTTGAATCTAATATTCTTTTTTTGTTCTTTAATCAGGTCCGCAAAAACACGAAGAATCTATTGGAGATGTTTTTTAGTTATATATTTTAGAGAAATTGTAGAGAACCTATCATTAATGTGGGATTCTTCCAATCGTTAAAGCATTCCAACAAATTCTCCAAATAAATTATTTTAATTATATAATTAATATTAAAATATTCAAAATAAATATTTTGGTGTTATTTTGTTTCCGTGTGAGTGTTTGGTTAGATATATTAGACAATAATCAATATAAATATAAATAAAAGTAACTGTTTGGTCTTATATAATTGCCGCACAACGTGTAATAAATAGCTTGTGAAAAAGAAAAAAAAACTAACAATATAAGAAGCATCTCAACTCCACGTCTTCCCATTTTAACATTAAATTCAACAATTTTTCCTCGATTACCTTCAATTTCACTTTTTTCTTTCATCATCGTTACTGACAACACCTGAAATGGTTATAGAAAAAGAGGAAGCACACACCCAATGCACTAAAACAATGCACACATATCTATATCTTATAGTATACTAGAATGATATTCGCTCAATGCATCGAGATACATCTTGACTTCAATGTTTCGTTTTATATTTTGGTTCTATCGTTGTTATAATGCGATTTTATGTGGTTTTGAGAAAACGAAAATGCTTTTATTTTCCAATTAAATATAAATTTGAAGCTATTATAAAATTTTGAAAAAAATAATTGATATTAGTGTCAAATTAATTATTTAAAAGTTTTCACTTTTGTGTAATATTTCTAATTCAAATTTTTATTATAATTTAATTGACATTTAATAACGAACTAACTTTTTTTTTTGGTTTAATAAATATTTTTTATAAGATAATAATTAAGTATCCTGGTAGAACTCAATGTTTATCTTAATTATATTTTAGATTTTTTATATTTAAAATTATGTTATATCATATATTTGATCATGGTTATCTGCAGTTAGTTACACGAATTCAAACATAAAACTTTAATTAGATGTACTCATACACATTCTACTTGTAATATTGAATTCTAAGTAATATGTATCACTAAACAATGCTTTATGCATAAAAAAACAGTTTTAAGAGTTTTTTGTCAAATGCTTTATAATATAGTATATATATAATTTGTTTTTTCTCGAGATTTGGATGGGTGAAACTGTTGTTGGTTGAGTTCGTTTAACATTGGACCAAATTTATTTGCTTGATTTCTCGTTTAAGCTTATTTCCTTTTGGATACTCAATTAGTCTAATCAATTAGTTGAAATTCTTATGGAGAATTTTTATTCAAAGACTTATATATATATATATATATATATATGTGTGTGTGTGTGTGTGTGTGTGTGTAACTGTCTTAGAACTTAATAAAGTAACGGTTGAATTCATTCAATCCAAAGAAAGTTTCCGAATTGAGTTCTTGAAATCTTGTAATCAAAGCTTTAACAAGTCGAGCTTAAGGCTTTGAGATGGTGTTTTTCTAGTTTGAAAAGTTGATCATACACGAGAATTTAAGAGCTTATTCAAATTCTCATTTGAAATCGACCTGATTGAAGAACTTATTTTAACATGTATAAATCTAAGGAAAAGTACAGGTTGTTAGAGTTTGTTAACAACCATATCCATTTTGGGTCTGTTTTATATGTTTACATGTTCAATGATAAGTACTGGTATCTTAACTGAAAGCAAATTACTTTTGAGTTTTTAATTCATCGTTTTAAATCCATTTTTATTGTAAGATTAGTCTAATTAATCAAATCCCAACCCCCTTCGTTTATTCTTTCAGTTGTCCGTTTTGTGGTGATAATACAAGTCAAGTATTTATGTATTTGACCCGACTTATAACTATTACAATTTTGACTGTAATTAAAACATATTATTTGGTGAACTCCGTGTTTTTTTTAATAAAGTTATATGTATATAATAATAATAATTTATAAACTTTAATTTAAAAATATTTAAAAAAATGATGAGAAAATACTTTAGAATATATTTAATTATGGGTTTATGATGTTGAAAGTGACGAGGGGATGATAAGGATTCAACATAGTCGCTTTCTTTGGTCCATAACCAAAATTCCAAATTCCACTAAATAAATAATAATTAAAAAAAAAGTCAAATATGATTCAAATTCTTATTCCCCCAAAAGCATATATATATATATATATATATGACGTTTTAAATGCCAACCATTACATTTGTACAATCAATACAACCTAATTAATTAAGATATTTATAGAAATAATAAAAGTTCATTTATTATGATTTAAATATTTATGAAAGATTACTATAGTTTATTAATTATGATTAATACTTTATATTATGAAACAATCTAAATTTTTATGAAATCACATATTTATCAAATTAAATGGATGGTTGAGATTGAATTGTATTGATTATACAAATGTAAAAAAATTGTATAATAACTCACTCCCCTCTCTCTATATGTAATTTCAATTAAGAAAACAAAAGAAATCCAATTATTGTATTGTGTGTACATGTTTCTAAATCACTTTTCATTTCATTTATGGAAAAAAGATAAAAATAATTTATAAAAGAAGCACAAATATATTAATTGATATTATTTTAATAAGAAAACGAAAAAGTCCATTTATTCCATATAAAATGGTCCAATTGATGCTTAAAGTTGTCAAATGTTAAAAGTGGAATAAACACATATTCTTGTCCGGGTTACTTTTGTTACTAATAATTTAGGTGGATAGTGAATACGACGTTTTATCTATATTTTTATATACAAAAAAAAAACGTAAACAGGATCCGTTTGATTTAATGATAGCAAGTCCATATATCGAGTTGGTCATTTAATTTCCATCATCGTTTTTGATTTGTGTACATCGGACATAACCTTTGTTTCCGTGTTTGTACGTAACATTGATTGATAAAGATATGACACGTTTTAGGAAATGATCAAATAAAATATAACCAATGTATGTCATCGTCTAGAAAATGCAGCTTTTTATTTATCATCTATTTCACCAGTAAAATAGTATCAAGATTAAGAGGTTGTTTATTTTTTTATCCCATTAAACCTTCCATGAGTTAAATTATCTCTCGAGATAAATATGTTCGATTGAGGAATGGGAGACGAAGAGTTTGATGGAGGCAAAAAGAAAGGGTTGGATCATTTCTAACGTGTTTATGACATTAATATGTTTGATATCGCTTAACGAGGACAAACAGGGGTCCTGACTTATTCCATATAGCTATTTTCGCTTAATGGCTTAATAAGCCATAAAGAAACACCCCTCTATAGTTGAGCTCTTTAGTTGGTTTTGTATTAAGTTATGCATGAATCAAGTTGTCTATGTGGATTAATATATCTGTATAATTGGAAAGATTTTTGCTTTAGAGATTTTATTTTTCATAGATGAAAATAACATGTTTTTTTTAATTGGAAATAACAAGTTTAGAAGAAAAAAATTTGACTTTCTACATAAAGCCTCACCCTAAAAGTTTACTAATTAAATCACTTTTTATATTAATAAGTCAATATCAATCAGTAATGCATAATTGACCGAATAAGTTGTCAGTCATGTTAAATTCATTAAGCTGCTAACAAACAAACTCCAAGTCATCCAAACCATCAAATTCATAAGCTATAAGTAAACAACTTTAAATATAAAAAAGAATTGGTTATAAAAACATATTTTAAAATTTTAATTAGTCATAACTTTTATTTAATATTTTATTTACTAAATAATTTACAAGACAGATGGTTTTGAATTTTAAAAAGATATTTATAATTTAATTTTCGTTTTTAATAAAAAATATATTAGGTGTGAAAAAGGAAAAAGGGAAATAGTAGTTCCCAACTTCCCATGAGTTAATCGCAACACCAAAATTCCAAATGGGTTTTTATGCACACCATTAATTTTGGTCAAAATGGAGTGTGAATGAGAGAGAGAGAGAGAGAGAGGACGTGTCGTGGATGAAAGGTGCATCTGTATACTCGTAGTGTATTCTTTTATGGTGGAATCAATTTCTTGAGGTCAAGTTTCCATTCTTTCATTCTAATACTTCTACAGGAAAACCAATCGAAAGAGATCTTACATCCAAGAATCATCGTATTCACAACATCTCGTACTCGATTTGGTCTTAGAATACAAACACACAATCTTTTGGTCTAAAACAAACAAACCCTTCATTATTACCTCAAATCGGCTCTGTTCTTCTTCCAATCTTTGATCACTTAGAATCAAGATTAGCTTCTTCTTCTGGGTCTCAATCAAGATTCGTTGCTATGCATTCGGAAATCTAGTAGCTAACGATTTGATTGTAAATTAATTTCCCCTTTTCAGAGTTTTGAATATAGATAGAGAGAGAGAGAGAGAGAGAGAGAGAGAGATTAATGGGTTGTTTTTCTTGTTTTGATTCGAGGGTGGAGGAAAAATCGAATCCTCAGAAAGTTGGGGCTGATCGTCCTGAAGTCCACCCATCTGCTCCTTCCAATATCTCCAGATTACCCTCTGGTAAGTTTGTTGTATTGTGTGATTACCAACATTGGTTCTTTGATCTGATCTGGGTTTGTATTCATTACGAATCCCCTTTTTCTTTCTTACATCACCATGATTGATTATTGCTTCGGATGTCCTAAATGGGTTTCTTCTTTTTCTTACTTCATATTACGTAGGCCCCATCAAATCATACCACAGATCATCATTTTCATAGAAATATGACTAGAATGAATTGCTACCTATATGATTGATCCATTAGAGCTATAATGGTTGAGATGGCTTAATCAAGTGATACTATATAGCACCCTATAAGCAATCTAGTGCCACTTCTAGTTCAATTATGTGCCATTTTAGTTTCCAGAAATCAGCATCTAAGTTGGGCAAGAAACCTCTGTAAAGATTTTCTTGATCTGTGGAATTGAGCTGTTATTGATCTTGTGCAAAATTTTATTGTACATGATAAATGGGTTCTTATGATAACTGGTTTTATTACTGTTAAATTATTGGATTTGCAGGTGTCGATCGACTGAAATCAAGAAACAATGTGAGTTTGAGGAGGGAATCATCGGGTCCAAAAGATGGACCTTATAGTCAGATTGCTGCTCATACGTTCACTTTCCGTGAGCTTGCAGCTGCAACAAACAATTTCAGCCCTGATTGCTTTTTAGGGGAGGGAGGCTTTGGCCATGTGTATAGAGGACGTCTTCAGGGTAGTGGTCAGGTATACTCTTTCTGTTTCTACGATTTTGATTTGTTGTTCGAAGAGATGACTATTGTATGTGCCATCGTGATCAAGTTGTCAACTTTTATTGATTGAGAAATTCTTTAATCTTTAATAAGATACACTTGGGCATTTAGATAACCAAACAAACAGAGTAAATCCCACGTAGGTAGGTCCCCCCCCCCCCCCCCCCCCAACCAAGTGGGGGGAGGGGGGGGGGGGAGAGATGTACACGAACCTTCTTTCTATTCCAAGGGGCAGAGAGGTTGTTGTCGTGAAGACCCTTGTCTTGTAAATCAAAAGACATGGTTGAGGAAAATATGTTAAAACAATCAAGGAAACGTGAAGCGCAATACTAACAACTGCTAATACAGAAAGAAGAAGCCAAGAAATCCCTCTTTGTGACGTAAGGCTCTGATAACCTAATCGTCACTGCGCTACCCCTCCCCCGACTCACCCTCTAAATTCTCCAAACTCCCCTCTTCCTGAGTCCCGACCAAGCTACATGTCCCTACTCAACACTCGGGGATTTTGATCTTAAATATATATTTTAGGGCCTGTATGTTAGCAGCTTAACGAGCTTAATGGAACTCACAGCTTATTCGGTCAGCTATACGTGACTGTTTGGTAGTGGCTTAATGATATAGAAAGTGGCTTATTCAGAGTAATCTTTTACGCCGGGGGGAGGGGGAGGGGGAGCTTTATGCAGAAAGCAAAAAAAATTCCAAACCTGTCCCTCCCAATTAAAATACACTCTTTTTCCGTCTATGAAAAAACCCTCACAAACAATAACCTTTCCAATCTATATAGACAGATGAATCCACACTCCATATAGGACTTAATGGAAAACCAACCAAACAAACCCTTAGTTATTGTATATAGGGTAGTTGAAGAATCCGAGCAAAAATAACAGTGGCTATCCTGTGTAAGAATAAGCATTCTTCAGTTTCTTGTTGTGCGGGTAAGCTTAGTCCAAGAAATGTCAATTATGATCCATCATTAACCTATGGTCGAATATTAAGATGATAGGTGATTATCTTGTTTTGGAGTGCATTTGTCTTGACGTTATTTCTCAAGCCAGCCTTTTGGTTAACACCACCGTGTGTTGTTATATAAAAGGATGAGAATAATTGCAATTTATAGTAATATGGAGTTCCTTCATCCATAATCTACTTGATGGCTACATGGAGGGTAAAACAAAACAAAACAAACCCAGGGCCAGTTTGTTAGCACTTAATGGGACTGACAGCTTATTTGGTCAGCTATACATAACTGTTTGGTAGTGGTTTAATAATATAGAAAATGACTTATTCAGTAAGCTTCTAGAGAGGAGCTTTATGCAGAAAGCCAAAAAATTTCCAAACCTGTCCCTCCCAATTAACGAACACTCTTCTTTCATTTATGAAAAAACCCACCTAAACAAAATATTCCCAATGTATACAGACAGATTAATCCACACCGACAACTTCATTCATACAAGACTTGATGAAAAACCAACCAAACAGCAAGTTTTTTTTGGGGGTGGGAGGTGGGGGGGGGGGGATAAGATGTATGTAGACGTATCCTCTTTCTCAAAAGATGGAGGGATTGTTTATGAGAAAACCCCCCCGGCTTGCAAAACAGATTTGGAAAGCATAGCTGTAAGCCACAACATTTATCATATTCCATTATCTCTTAATCCGTCACATCTCTTGTTGAGCTATTTCTTGAGCAAAGGCTTAACAGACTTCTTACTTGATCTCATTTTACTTGGTTAATCATATTTATCGTCCAAACCATATTGCTTAAAGTTTGTGCTTATTAACTCCGTGTTTTACAGGCTATAGCTGTGAAACAATTGGATAGAAATGGGCTTCAGGGTAACCGGGAATTTCTTGTGGAAGTTCTTATGCTCAGCCTTTTACATCATCCCAACCTCGTGAATTTGATTGGGTACTGCGCTGATGGGGACCAAAGACTTCTTGTTTATGAATTCATGCCGTTGGGTTCATTGGAAGATCACCTTCATGGTAACCATTTTGGTGTTTTTCTTAAATTATAATAATCCAACAAAGTTGATCGGAGGCTGCAATCTGAATGATTGATGTACTATTTGCAGATCTTCCACCAGATAGAGAACCGTTAGATTGGAACACAAGAATGAAGATAGCCGCTGGTGCAGCCAGAGGTTTGGAGTTTCTTCACGATAAGGCTAACCCACCTGTTATTTACAGGGACTTCAAATCGTCCAACATTTTGCTGGGTGAGGGATTTCAGCCAAAGCTTTCCGACTTTGGGCTTGCGAAGTTGGGTCCCACTGGAGACAAGTCTCATGTTTCGACAAGGGTCATGGGAACATACGGTTATTGTGCTCCTGAATACGCCATGACTGGTCAACTCACGGTCAAGTCTGATGTTTACAGCTTTGGCGTGGTCTTTTTAGAGCTTATTACTGGTCGCAAAGCCATTGACAGCACTGCACCACAAGGACAGCAGAATCTCGTCACATGGGTAAACTTCTTTGTTTCCATCCCGTGGCTTGTTTTGTTTAATTAATATAATCATGTTCTCGAGTGTTTTAAGGTTCTTGCTGCATCTAACATTCAATTGAATAAACCTATTGCCGCATTGTAGAGTCGCTCTAATAAGTTTTTAGGCCCGGGAGATTCCTTGCTAACGTCCCATGGATGGGGCACGTCAAATACATCTAAATGTTCTAATAGACTGTTTTATAGGACTTAGCTTTATAGGACCAATTGACCAAACAATTGTGCGTCTTATGGAAATGTGTTACAGTAAGTTGATAGGACGTTTTTGGGTGTCCTAACAAGTTTTTTTTTGACATTATTTATAAAAGTGTCTGATAAAAACAAGTGTCCGATAACCAATTTTGTTGTAGTGACATGGTTATACGCTCTTCGAATTGTGAATAAATTTATGCGTTATCTGTGATTGCAGGCACGACCCTTGTTCAACGATAGAAGGAAATTTGCATCATTGGCAGATCCGAGGCTAGAAGGTCAATATCCAATGAGGGGACTCTACCAGGCTCTAGCCGTAGCTTCCATGTGTATCCAAGAACAAGCTGCTGCTCGGCCTCTTATCGGAGATGTAGTCACTGCCTTATCTTATCTTGCGAACCATGCTTACGACCCTAGTGCAGCTGCAGCCACCGGTCATAGCAACCGACACAACAACGGGGAGAAAAACGGACGAATTTCAAAGAACGAAGAAGGTGGAGGATCGGGGCGTAGCAGATGGGATCTCGAAGGATTGGAAAAAGGAGACTCTCCGAGAGAAACTCCAAAGATGCTGAACCGAGATCTTGATAGAGAACGGGCTGTTGCAGAGGCTAAAATGTGGGTCGAAAAAAGACGGCAAAGTGCCCAAGGAAGTTTTGATGGTAATAACAACGGTTAGCCGGCGAGTTGTTCTGTATTTTGATCACTAGAAGGAACCGAAGGATGATTCGAGTTTTTGTTTTTGTTTTTTTTTTTTCCGTTTTGGCCGACACCCGATTTAGGAAAAGCTCGGAGAAAGAGTGTATAGTGAACGATGAGGAGAACGGGAAAACTTGCGACGTTTTATGGTTCATTTTTTGTTCTACACAAAGAGGCGTTTCAGTGCTTTGTGGGTGTCTGTTTTTCTACTGTAACATATTGGTTGATGACATGATACACAACACAACATGGTTTTGGTCCATTCTTTTAGCTCCAACAGCATCCCGTTTTTACTCGCCGGAAAATAGTCGGTTTATCAGGGCTGATTTCTTGCAATCAAAATTTGTCGGGATTAGTCTCCAGGCATAGTTTGGAACACCCTTCAAAATTGGTCGGTTTTATAAATTGTAAGATGATTGCATAAAAGAGTTTTCTTTTATTACGTATGGGATTAATTAAAAAACGGTCGGTGACGATTTGCACAAAAGATATTAAAGATCTTTTTGTAAACAATTTTAAGTGGGTGTTTAGGATTGCTTATAAAAACAACTTATTGACTTATTCCGGTGTGACACCGGTAATAAGCACTTTTGAGYGTTTGGATAAACAACTTATACCGGTGCCAAACTGGTAATAAGGAGTTTTTGAAGAAGTTAAACCCTTTTAACTTATAATAAGTTGATAAATACTTTTGTAAAAAAAACATAAGTTGTTTCAAATAAACAGTCCAAAATACCCACTAAATAGCTTGTCAATAAACTAACTTATAAGCTAGTTTATATACATTTAAATAATTATTTAAAAAATAAATTAATTTTATAAACTAGTTTATATTTATAAACCAATTCATAAAAATACAAATTATAATATATACTAAAAACGTATACAAATATAAAATTGAGCAAGAGACTCCCGTACGATTCTTGCAAGTTCCAGAAGCGTCTATCTGGGGTTACACCAAAAAGATTTATAATAAACAACTTGTACATTTTGGACGCTATTTCTATTATCAAAATCTAGTAGAAGGTATTCATGCAATATAATAAAATATATCTGAATTTTAATATTTTATTTTATTTTTATTTTTATCGATGTTATAATATGGTCTTAGCATCAAATTAATTATTTAAAATTTCTTATTTTTTGTGTAATTTTTAATTCATTTTTTTAATTATAATTTAATTTAAGTTCAATAACGAAGTAATTTATATTTGATTTAATAATATAATTTTCTTATAAAGGCAAATTATTTTGTTAGAACTCGATAGTTATCCTAATTATATCTTAAAAAAATTATATTATAAATTGAGATGTTTATCCTTCATTTGATTATGTTTATCTGCAGTTAATTACATTAATTCAAAACATGGAGATTTAATAAGTTATATTTATGCATAATTTACTTGTAATCTTAAATTTTAAGTAATATGCATTAATATACAGTACTTCATGCATGAAAAATGGATTTTAAGAGTTTTTGTCAAATGCTTTATAATATAGTATAGATATACTTGAGTTTTTGAAAAATTCATTAAAAAGGTTATTTTTGAGGGTTGGTTTTGTCCGTTAGTAATTTTCTTTTCAAATTTATCAAAATAGTCATAAGTCTGTAAAACTCTATTTTTGCAATTGTGGTTACAACTAAACGACAAAAAAAATTAAATTTTCTACCCTTATCCGTAAAAAAATTACATTTTACACCAAGATCTGTAAAAAAAAGTTACATTTCTCACTCAGGTTCGTAATTTTTTTACATTTTTCACATAGGTCCACAAAGAAAATTAAGGACCTAGGACTATTTTGATAAATTTTGTAAAAAAAAGGTTAAGAGGTAAAACAACACGAACAAATTGACTATTTTAATTAATTTCCTAAAGTTGTTGGGTATTGAAGTGACGCTACAAAATTATAGTATTATTTTTTTTTAACGAAAAAAGTGTTTGGTCAGATTTTCTAAAATACTTTTTTATTTAGACTCTTTTTGGTTTTCTGGATTTTAATTAGATTTTTAGGCGGGTTTTATTCTGGTCGAGCCTGTCATCAAAATTTCAGTCTGGTTGAGTTTTGAGACTTAGCTGGGATAGAGTTCCAGGTTCGCAAAGTCCGGGTATTTTTAGACCGAACTTTGGGTTTGGATTTTTTTGTACATATCTATATGATACCTTTCAAAACTAAACCAATTAATTGTTTATTTAACATTAATTTGTAAGAGAAACTCCAACAGATTCTCTAAAATGAAGAATTTGAGGGTTTTCTGCAAACTTTTTGCTCAACAAATTCTCCATAACTTCATCCAAATTGAAGAAAAAGTAGGAGGCAGTGTGAAATTCTCCAAATATTACAATATAATTAATATTGTAATATTCAGAATATAAAAACTGTTAAAGTTGATTATATGTCATTTTTAAATTTTAATTCTCTATTTTAGAAATTTCTTAAAAAATCCATCAGATATACTCAAACTCTACAGAGGATGGTCGCACAACACAAAACGCAGAGCATCTCTAAAAGGAAAAATTGAAGTGTCTTCTAGAAACTACAGTTTAAAAGAGTTCTTATAATAACCTCACATTTTCTCAGTTGTTGTATAAAAACTTTAATTCTTACCTTGAATTTTGTATGAAGTAACATTTTATTAGTTTTTAAATTAAATGTTTAATATTTATAATAAAGAATAATAATAATTATATATGTTGAAAAAAAAATACATGGGGTCAACAAAAGAGGATTCTTACAATAAGCATCGGTGTAGACTTTTATAAAAATTCTTAATTTGGTGAATTAAAATTGACGTGGCAAAAAAATAAATAGGTTTTTGTAATTTTTGTTGTCAAATTACTTTCAATTCAACAAATTAAGAATTCATAGGAAATTCCATGAACGAATTAACCCATTTTATAAGTCCATGTATTTTTTTCAACATCAATAATCATATAATATTTATAAATAAATACTAAATATTTAATTTAAAACATATAAAAATCTTGCAAATTTTTATTTTGCACCAACTTAAAGGTAAGAATCAAAGTTCTTTTACAAAAACCAACATAGATAATTCTTATAAGAACCTTACGTCTTTTGAGTTTTGAACAAGAATCTTAGATCTTTTCTCGAAGTTGATATGAAATGACAATTTGCTAGTTTTTTTTTATATTTTCTAGATTTGTATATCCAACATAATAATTAATAACTATATATATATATATATATATATATATATATATATATATATATATAGGGCCTATTCAAGGGAGAACTGAGTTGTTTGTGGTAACTGTGAAAACCAATATTAACCACAAATCAATAGATAAATTAGGAAATTTATAAATTTGGTAATTTTAAATTAAAATCTTAATGTAAGGATATTTTTGGTATTTTAAAACTCTCCTCTCTCCTCTCTTCTCTCTCTGGCCACCGTTCTCCGGCCTCCGGCCACCATCCTCCGGTGATACCACTATGATACCACTGTGATACCTAAAAATAGTGACTCTGTTAAACAAAAGATACATTGTGATACCTAATCATATATAAGATGCATAGTGATACCACTGTGTTACATCTTCGATCGATCACACAAACGACATCAATGTGATACCCAAACACATATATGATGCATTGTGATACCATTGTAGTATCACCGGAGGACAGTGGCCGGCGAATGGTGGCCGGAGGACGGTGGCCGGCGAACGGTGGCCGGAGGACGGTGGCCGGAGAGAGAAGAGAGGAGGGAGGAAAGTTGTAAAATACCAAAAATATCCTTGCATTAAAATTTTAATTCAAAATTGCCAAAATTATAAATTTCCTAATTTATCTATTGATTTATGGTTAATATTGGTTCTCACCGTTACCACAAACTAATTAGTTCTCGTTTGATTAGACCCCTATATATATATATATATATATCTTATATTATACATGGGACATTTATAGGAACTACACTAATGAGTTGGAAATGACTAGGCATCTACTAAAAAGACTCAACTTCAATTACAAAAAAAAAAAAAAAAAACATTAAAAACGTTTTTAATGGTAAAATAATAAATATATTATTATAAAGAGGCCAACATTTTGGACTTTCATTCTTTAAGGACCGTTTACTTAAATGCTTATCCGGTAAGCGTTTATCGTTAAGGGTCAACACTATAATTTATTTTATCGGGTAATATTGTAGTGTATCAAAATGTATCTTATACAATAATTACCTGGTAAACGCTTATTCGGGTAAGAGTTGTCACCCTCACTTTCCGGGTAAGACTCTCAATTCTTATCATCACTCTTACCGGGTAAGATTCTTGCCCCTTGCCATGTTCATCCGGTAAGAAAATTTATCCGATAAGTACTTACCGAGTAAGCGTTTAGTAAACGACCACTTAGTGTTGGGTTGTAGATAAAAACACCTTCATTTTTATGTTTTTTGTGTTGAGTTGAAGATAAACACCCCTCCATTTTTGTGTTTTTAGTGTTGTTAGAAATGACCTTAGAGCAGCTCCAACATTTTTTCTATAATTTCTTTTTCTAAAATAATGAACCAAAAGTTAAAATATATAACAAGAATTACATTCAATTCCAACATATTTTCCATTTTAGATATTTCAACATAAATTATATTATTATAAAATTTCTAATTTTATCATCTCAATACAGATTTTAAAAAAACTTAACAACAATTCAGTCTCATTAGTAGAATTGAATAAAATAATCGGTTATCTCTCCTTACATCATGTTTTAGAGAATTCATTAAAATTAAAAACTCTTCATGTTTTCTCTGTTTTAAAGAACATTATAAAGTATCAGTTGATTTTTATAAATAAATTAAAAAATTTAATTATAAAAATGGTGCGACCTCCTTTACGGGTGGGGTATGACAACATGTACGAAATTGTTTCAATTCTAATACCAAACAAATTTATGCGTCAACGTGGACGTGCTGAAGAAGTTTTGATGGCAGGTTTTATAATTCAGAAACATGATGATGATGTTTACACTACAAGTATATATCAAAAATCATGAATCGAAGTTGAATCCTAAGAATATTCCCGCAATTTCTGGGTGTTCATGGATACCGTCTTTAAATTCATCTCCCCCGATTCTTCCAAATCCCCCCTAAATATGGCTCTCAAAGCTGTTCATGTTACACAAGTTCCTAATCTTGATCAAGTACCCGATGATCTCAATCACTCTAATAATGCTCCTCCTGCATTCAACATTTACCCTCCCATGTTTCATAACAACTCGTCCCATCACTTTATGATCATGGGACACAGAGGAACCGGAATGAATTTATTGCAATCGCCTGATCCTCGAATGAAATCCCTCAAGGAGAATTCGATTCTCGCTTTTAATGCAGCCGGAAAATTCAATTTGGATTTCATCGAATTCGATGTTCAGGTAGCTTTTTGTCTTTTTTGATTTTGATTTTGATTTCGTTTCTCTTCTTTTGTTAATTCTTAGATTTGATTATGTATCTGGGAT
Organism: Cynara cardunculus var. scolymus; assembly: GCF_001531365.2. Lineage (NCBI taxonomy): Eukaryota > Viridiplantae > Streptophyta > Magnoliopsida > Asterales > Asteraceae > Cynara > Cynara cardunculus. Next base: position 13,407,004 of record NC_037542.1, on the reverse strand, counting down.
CGAACACGTTTAATTTCCGTTTCCGATCATTAGAGGTGTCTAGAATTGGATTCGACGGTGGCCGCGGCGATTCCCGATCGAATACGGTCTCAATCGACCGCTAAAACGACGGCTCTTTTGTCCTTTACCTCTAGAAAACCACGTGTTTGGTTGACTGACGCAACGGGTTACTTTAGGTTTTGGTAGGGCCACGGCCCACGAATTACGACCATCCAACTTGTTTCTTCAAGTCGCTTTCCTTTGCTTCATTTGATGTTGATTTCGATCGAGTTTAAGGATGAAAAATCGTGAAAAACACAGCTCAACCCTTTTTGATAACGATGAGACATAGACTGGTTATGGTCCCAAAAAGATATCATTAATTGGTACAATTTCTTTCAAGAAAACATAGAATTCATAGAACCCTGGATCATACGATTCAATCATGGATTCTGGGTTGAAGCAAACAGAGGAAAAGGATCCATGATCAAATGGGTTGGATTCTAATTCGTTTGAATTCCATCGGAATTCATAGCAGGTTGTATGAATGTTACTGGGAATTAACAAGAAAATTGAGTGAAAGATGAAGAACATTGGGTGGGTGGTTTTTGTGATCATGTATCTAATTCGAATTAGCTTTGCTTAATTTGTTAGCTATGTGCTTTGGAATTGTTTGATTAACTTCATTCGATCAAGAGACTGATTTGTTTATTTGTTTGGTGTTTCTTTGAACATTTTCTTGATCTAAGTTTTGGGTGATGGAAGGAACTTAGACAAAAAACGTAAACGAAAACCCTCTTTTTGTAGGTGACCAAAGATGATTGTCCAATCATTTTCCATGACAGCTTCATCTTCACCGAAGAAAAGGTCAGTTTACACTTCATTCTCCTACGCCTTAATTGCGTCTTACTCATGGAATATCCACTTTGATGTGCTTAAAAACATCTTTAAAACCTTCCTCTGTATGAGACTTGATCTGATTACAACTAATACAGTGGTTTATGGCAGGAAAGAAAGATGGTTTCTACAATCTTAGCAGCTAAAATTGTCAATTTTTGTAATTCAAACAGTTTATTCAGTACAATAAATGAACAACAGTTTAGCTTAATCTATACAGACAGCTTAATCCATACAGAGTTTAGTGGAAAAACAACTTGACATGATGTTGCAATAGCATTATCAATTTACATTATCCACACACATCTCTAATTGTTGGGTGTTTGATTTCAGGGTGTCGTAATTGAGAAAAGAGTTACAAATCTGAAGTTGGATGAGTTTCTTTCGTATGGACCACAGAGGGAGCCGGATAAAGTAATGAATGACTTTTTTTCCATTCCGGTTTCTTATTTTTGTTCAAAAGATTCCATATCTGAAGCTATTTCGTTGATTTAATTGTTGTAATCTTGATAACATCAGGTGGGTAAGCCTTTATTTAGAAAAACAAAAGATGGGAGAATTTTTGAGTGGAAAGTCGAAAAGGATGATCATCTATGCACATTGGAAGAGGTGTTTCAAAACGTAAATCATTCCATGGGATTCAATATAGAGTTCAAATTTGATGATAATATCGTCTATAAAGAGGATGATTTGGTTCACGTCATACAAGTTGTTCTTCGTGTATGCTCTTTTCCTCTCTCGTCTTTCTCTATCTTTTTTCTCTCTTTAGAAGCATTAGCATTTGATGGATTCTTGGTTTCTAATTTTGGCAGGTTGTATTCAATTATGCTAAAGATAGATCCATCATTTTTTCAAGCTTTCAGCCGGATGCAGCTCTTTTGATCAGGAAACTTCAAACCACTTATCCTGTAAGTTACATAACCAAAGTGGATTCATTCACAGAACTCGTTATATTCATCGTCATATGATATTGTCTGTTTGTTTGTCGTTATGTTGTGATTAGGTTTTCTTTCTTACAAACGGAGGGTCTGAAATCTATACGGATATCAGGAGGAATTCGTTAGACGAAGCAATGAAGTTGTGTTTAGCAGGCGGCTTAAACGGAATCGTTTCTGAAGTGAGAGCCATCTTAAGAAATCCAGGAGTAATTAGAAGAATCGAAGACTCTAAACTCTCTCTCATAAGCTATGGCCAATTAAAGTAAGATCTCTTTTCTTGCAAAACACAAGGAAAGTTCAAGATTTGTTGTTTTTGCGCTACTTATTCCTACTTTGATTATATTTTCGTGTACCTGCTTTTTCTTCTTTTCTGTTTGTTGGTCCGTTTGTCTGTTTGAATGTTGCTGCTTACTTCTAACCCGTTCTCCAAACACAAGGATAGAGGTCATGTCTGTGTACATTCCCCCTACCTCAGCTCTGATGGGACATAGTTGGCTTGTTTGGTTTACTTTACTGTTGCATTACATCTTTACACTGATCGGTCCCCCCCCCTTTCAACTTTTCAGTAATGTGCAAGAGGTGGTGTACGCGCAACTTTTGATGGGCGTTGGTGGGGTAATAGTTGATTTGGTCCAAGATATCACAGAGGCGGTTGCGAATTTTGGCAAAACTGTTAAAGAAGAGAATGTAGTCAAAGAGGATGAAGACGACGAGATCAAGTGTTCACAATATCAGCTTTCGAATCTTATGAAGCTCATTCCCGGTTTAATACAACCCTAATTTCGACACGTAGATTGTCGTAAGAGTTGTAGGAGGTTCGAGTCCCATAAGATTGTGTACATGAATGGTATGACCATAAACTTCATGCATGTTCTATGTTGTGTGTATATGTTGATCAAGGCAATAGGAAAAGGGAAAAGACCCCGTAGAATAAAAGTGTCACTATTTGGGAGCCAAAAAATATTTGTAGGTAAATTATGTGTAAATGGGTCTTTTTCTTTTGTTTTGTATAACATTTTCATGAATTATTATATCTGGTTTTCGACTTGTGTTCAGATGTGATTCTCAAATTTGAATATTTTTATATATTATGGTAAAATAAAATATTTTTAATAACGTAATTAATTTTGTATTAAATTATAATATTTTAGGAAGAGAAAATAAATTAAATGTCAAAAAATAAGGGCATGGTGATGATTTAAAAGTTGAAGACCTCCAGTCCAGACCAACGTATGTGTCCGTCGTTTTGTAGGCAAGCTGGACCACCACACCCCACCCCACCCCACCCCCAAAACAACTAAATCACAAAACTGCCCTTGTTCTATTATGTCTATATTTTATTATTTAAAGTATTTATATATTTTTATTAATTAATATATACAAAAACAATTAAAATAATAGTCAATACATCCTGTTGCTAATCATTTGGGTTATAGAGATCGATGTAGTGACAATCTCCTTTTTTCGAGTTTGAATCCAAGTGTGTCGGAAGTCTTTTTGGTCATGAAGGTTTACCTCAAATGACTCCATATTTAGGGGCCGTTTACTAAACACTTACTCATTCAAGGTCAAGTTTTTGGACCTTGAATTCCAAATCAGAAAGATTTTTGAGCATTTGGACACATCTCTAAAATCGATGGTTACTCAACATATGGATTTGATGTTCGATTGAAATATATGAATTTAAATTGTTATGTTGTAATTTTGTAGATCCATGGAATTCCAGAGATTCTAATAATTTGTAGAGTTTCGTTTATGATTTTTAACAGATGGATAGTTACTTGACTTAGGCTCAATATATACTCGATGAATTTAAACTGTTCAACTATAGACCGTCTCATACCTCTCTAATATTTATCAGAACAAAAGTAATATGCCTCATCATTCTTCGCCTCTGTAATTTGTATGTATGTGTGTGTGTGTCTATATATATATATATATACACATACTAGTGGTGTACTCGTGCGATTCAGCGCGAGTGAATCACAATTCTGAAATATTAGTTTAGTTTTGAATCATGAGTTTATGTGGTTATTTTACAAATCAACTAATATATAAAGTTGAGGGTTAATATGTTGTATTAGCAAGATCGATTGGAAAAATAATTGCACACATGTTGAGTTTCTGACCCATATAAAGTTGAAGAGTTGAAATGGGGTACATGCAGGATCTGAAACCCTTTCTAATGTTGTTGTTTCAAATTTCAGTTTACTTCAAGAGAAAGAATAACTTTGAATTTGAATTTGAATTTTCAAAATAAGAAACAAACAAAGTGTCAAACAACTTTGGAAAGACCAAACATACATTTTTCATGAAAATATGGCTTATTTAAATCTGAAATTTTGACCAAACAAATGGCATGTTTTAAGCATTTGTAAATTATGTATAATAGTTTGTACTTAAGAGATTTTTGAATCTCTTGCATAAATTGATAGTACTTTATGTTTCGAGACTTGTAATTAAGACTTTTGGTCTAAATGCTTATTAATGTAGTATAGATATGTGTGTGTGTCTTTGTTATATTATTTTGCAGTGTAATCAAAAGATTTAGGTGTAAAGAGTTTCCAAAAAGATTGGAACGTCTTTGAAGTATAGAGAACAACTAAAAATCATACATTACAATAAAAGATGAAAAGCCTAAATAGTGTAAAATTTGTCCATAAAATTTTGGAGGTCCTATTCAAAATCATGCATTTAACATGTTAAAATTGGTCATATCTCAAGTAAGTACTCATTCATAGTATTGTGTTACTCAATTGTGTTCGATTTAAGCTCGACACTGGTTTGATAGATACAAAATTATATATATAAACCACAAGGGTGGTACTTGATTAGTTTGAGCTTGGCTCCAAAGATCAAAAGTACTAGGAGGTCTCAGGTTCAAATCCAAGGAGGTATAAAAATCCATTTGTGGTCACAGAGGTTCAAATACGGTGATTCCAGGCTATCCGCAAAGCAGGTGGTCGCCCTGGGATTAGTCGGCTCGCATAGCGGGTTGGATATCCAGGTTAATAAAAAAAATTTATATATGTATATATATACTTGAAATCATGTGAGACTAAGAGTTTTTCGTGAGACCCATAAGACCAATTATCAATCTTTGGATTAGATCTATAATCTGAACATTCATAATCACAAAATTGTGACCGTGCAACTTTAGACCATAGATCATTAGCTTATAAAGTTGATCAATGAACGTAAATTGGTCTTACGGGTTTCACGAAAAACCTTTGGTTTCACGAAAAACGGTGAGAGTTTATTCATTTCATTTAGATATTTATGAGAGATTATTAAAGTTCATTTATTATAAATGATGTTTTATATAGAAAACAATCAAGATATTTATTGAACCATATATCTATTAGATCGGATCAGTGGTTGAGATTGATTTGTACGGTTTATAATAATAGTTAGGTTTGTAAATAAAACCATCTCTAAATAAATAAATACCTTTAATTTATATTTTACTTAATTATACAAATCATTATTTTCTTAATTAAAGTAAATTAAAAAAAATGGCATACAATAGTCGTGAATAAATACATAGATGGAGATTCCTCCAGCCAATTGCGACTCCAAGCACCAAAGTTTGTTAAACATGCGTGCACGGTGCACCCTTCACCAACTACTCTTCCATGTTCCCCTTTTTTATTATTCCATTTTTGGAAATTATTTATTTTAAATTAATTCATTTATTTTTAGTAATTTATTAAATTATATATATATATATGTATATATATATGTATATATATATATGTATGTGTAGGTGGAGATTTAAACAAGAGCACCTATATTTTACGAGAACGTTAGAACACCCTTGTCACATGTAATAATACGCGTGAAAGAACTTTATGATGTGCGGACGACATGTTCTTCGACTTAGGTCGCGCCAAAGATTGTCTGCGTCTATGATTTATAGCATCACATGTGATGGTCTTGATAGATTATTAATATCATATCAACAACACCCTTATCACATGTGATAATACTTGTAGGGGGCTTAGTGGTGTATGGACGACTTGGCCCGCAGCCAAGATAGCATCGATAATCGTCCGCGTCTCTGATTTAACATCACATGTGATGGAATAATAGTATAACATGTGATTGTCTATAGTAAAAAGATGTTTTTACGTTCTCGTAAAATGAATGTGTTATCGTTTGAACCCTTCCCTATATATATATATATATATATATATATATATATATATACACACACACACATACACACACAAAACAAGATTAAAACTCATAATTTTTAAAGTTATCGGGTATTTTCACATTTTCTTTATTTAACGATCTTAATGTTTTATAAGTAGAAAACTTCTCTTTTTAAAAAAAAAAGAATGAGAAGGACAATTTAGTCAATTAGTTCATAAATCAAAAGTTCAAACTTTTATCCAACAGTTGTCCACAAAATGAAGAAAAAAATTACGTAAAATTCTAACTTTCTTAATTTTAGAGATTACAACATTAATTAAAACATCTTTAACAAATTATTTAAAATAAAAAATAGAGATTTTATCATTCATTTTACTCTAACAGATTCTTTATATTATTTATTAAAAAGAGAAAACAAGTATAAACTTCAAGTTTAAAGATTTTTTAAAATTTAAGATAAGTTTTTTTTTGTAGTTTTTATCGAATAAATTGAATTATTAATTTATATAAAGTATTTTTAAATTGTATTGGATGATAATATTATATAAACTAGTGATGGAATATGTAAAGTAAGGAATCTGGAATTAAATGTATTTTTTTTTAAATTTTTATATCATTTTTAACAGATTTTTCAAAATAGAGAAAAACTAAAAAAAAAACCCTCTAAATTTAGAGAATTTTCTTAAATTTGATGTATTTAGGGAAAAACGCATTTTATCCGGTAAGTAATGGAAAAGACTTTTACCCTGTAAACGCTTACCGGGTAAAAGACGTTTACCAACATTTTATTCAATAACAAAAAATATTACCCTATAAAGTAAGTGAGTAACAACATTTGTTATTAAACGCTTACCTAGTAAATGTTTAGAATATATTAAAGATATTTTTATATTATTAAAATATTCAAATACTATAACAAAAATCTTTTCTGGCTCCTTTTCCATTTATTTCATGACCTTTTTTTTCTTCTAAAAGTTTTGAAAGAGTTGTTAAATTTATTTTAAATAATTATAAGAATTTGATAAGGGGTAGAATCAAAACCTTGTAACAGTAACATTTTGATGGTGTTATTAAGAAGCCGTATGATCTAAAAATACATTATGACCACTGACTGCACAACGGGAATACATCACCCTCGTGGAAGGGGAACTAAAAAGGGATATGACGGAAATACCCTTATCACCGTCCAATAACATATCTTGTGAGAGAGGGTATGATTGACCACAAGGAAAGGATGTCTTTGCTTGCAAACATTGAGAAATTGACATATTTGTCCTTCCGTCAACGCTTCACACATATATATATAATTAAAAAAAAAGCTAAAAAGTACACTCCAATGTATTCACGACTGTCTCATTGTACTTCATAGACTGGGCCCCCTTTTGTGTGTTCATATGTATCTACTCATTATTTCATTCTTTTACCATTTTATATTCACAGATTTTTTTATTTTTTATTTTTACTTTTTCTATACATTGTTTTTGAGGGATTTAAATTGAAAAGGTATTTGAAATCATTGGTATATTTGGTTTGTAGGATTTTAAATGAAATTGAATTTCATTATTTATAAATATATTTTTAAAAAAATTAAATTATATTTTTATTATTCGATTATTATAAAACAAATGTTTTTAACATTTTTTTTAAATCATATTGCATACAATCCTACGAAATCTCGTAAAATACCAAGCATCCCTAAGGATTTCAAAATCCTATGTTTGTAGGATTTCAATTAAATTCTAAGATTTCAAATTCAGACATTCCAATAAACCAAACATGGGATTGGAATGGATTTGAAATCCAAATCCATTATATTCCTACAAACCAAACAGGACTTAAAAGTAAGGGGTCGTTTACCAAACACTTAACCGGTAAGCGTATACCGGTAAAATTCAACATTATCATTTACTTATCTGGTAAAAGTTTAGTTCACGAAAACGACATTGTATGCAACAATGTACCTGGTATGCACTTACCATGGTAAGAGTCAATCGCCCTCACTTACCGGGTAAGATTATTTTCCTTGTCTTGCTCTTACTGGGTATACATTCTTGGTCTTTACCGCATTCATCCGGTAAGGTAATGTGACTCGGTAAGCTCTTACCAAAATAAGAGTTTGGTAAACGGTCCCTAAATCTAATCTTTCTTTTAACCATAGATATATGGATCATATTTTATGTAGCTTCAATTAATTTTAAAAGGAAAAAGGTATTAAAAAAGAAATAATGGTTCATGTTATTGAGCATGAAAGAAAGAAAAAGAAAGATGTTTATTTTACAAATATGTCCTTGTTTATTTTTAAAATGAATTGTGATTAATGGGTAGATGTGTAAATTTATAAATATTTTTATAGATTTTTACAATTCTTTTGTTTTCCCTTCTCTCCTAAAAGAACTCGCCAACATGGGATTTTTCTTTCTCCTTCTTTTCCTTACATTTTCATCCGTTTTCTTTATGAAAAAAGGACTTAAAAACACAACATCAAGATTAACATAAATATCAGAGTGTTGATTTTGACTTAATAAGTTTAATGAAATTCAATTTAATTCATTAAGTTATAGAAATGTATTTGATTATGGCTTGAGAACATATACATGGAGATTATTACAAGATCCTTATTTTTATACTTTTTTTTTGTCATATCGTCGCTGTCTTTGTCAAAATAAAGATCTCAATAAAATTTCACAACGGAGATTCACCATCTTCCCATTCTTTAGTTATAATTATTTAAATTTAACACACACACACACACATATATATATATATAGATTTAACACACAAATATTGTAATAATCTTGAGAATTTGTACAGTATGTGTTATTTTATATAATATTTTTTTCCACTTAAAATAGAGTTTCAAAATATTGATTAACATGTATTTGTTTCACAATACGAACCTTTTTAGCTTTTTTGTAAAGCAAAAGTTACACGTAAAAAAGTTTCACATTATGAACCACAAACATATGAAACAAACACGTTGTGAAACAAATATGTGTTCATCATTGCATTAAATGTTAGCTTTAGATAAAAAAATCATGTAAAACAATATTTTAAAATAAAAAAATTCGTGATTATCACAATATATGAAATTATCAAATGATTAAACCTATACACACACACACACATATATATATATATATATATATATATAGGGGTCCATTCAAGGAGAATTGATTAGTTTGTGATAACTGTTTTGACTTAAATTAGGAAACTAGATGTTTTGTAATTTGACTTAAAATTATAATTAAATGACATTTTAGATATTTTAAATTTTTTATCTCTCTCCTCTCTCTCTCTCTCTCTCTCTCTCTCTCTCCGGCCTCCGAAGAAAATCATGTGATACCCAAAATATATCAAGATACACAATGTAATACCCAAAATACTACAATGTGATACCCAAAACACACCAAGTAAAACTTTGAGACCACTGTGATACCAAATACGGTACCACTGTCGCAGGTGGGTGTTTTAGTGGTCGATCATCGGTTACGGCGTCTTGGCCAAACAAGATAACCGGAGGAGATTACCGGAGTGGTGGTGGGTGTCAGAGAAGGCCATCAGATGTGGTCCCTATGTATACGTGTGTGTCTATACATACATATATTGAAATAATCAAACTAATTAAAGTAATTTGGAATATTAAACTAATTAAAGTAAATTGAATAATCAACATAATTTACTAATTTATAATTTTTTTATTTTAATAAATAACATTAATTATATAAAATAATTTGTTCATATTAAACCTCATGATTACCACAAACTATTTAGTCCTCATTTAGTTAGGCGCGCATATATATATATATATATATAGGGGAGCGATCAAATGAAAACCACTCAATTTGTAAAAACCATAAAAATCTCATTCCACCAATCATAACTTTTCATTTTCTTCATTTTTTGTAATTATGAGAGGTTGATTAATCATTTTTATTGTGGAGGATGTTAATCTTAGATATTATCATCTTCATTATTTTAATTTTAGAGAAATACATGAAACAGTTTCATTAAAATTTGATTAAGTAGTATATGAAACAATTTCATAATCATATATGAAACAACTTCATCAAAAAAAGTATTATATGAAACAATTTTACAAGATTAAACAATTTCACGAAAAAATTTCATAAGATTAAACAATGAAATCGACGTATGAGGGTGGTTTGTACGATTTTTACAAATGAGTGTGGTTTTCATTTGATCGCTCATATATATATATATATATATATATATATAGGTTGGTTATTATACAACTTTTAACATTTGTGCAACCAATACAACTCAATCTCAACCGTCCATTTCATTTGATTAATATATGATTTAATAGAAGTTTTGATTGTTTCATAATATAAAGTATTGATCATAATTAATGAATCATATTCATCTTACATAAATATTCAAATCATAATAAATGAACTCTTATCATTTTCATAAATATCTCAATTTATTGGGTTGTATTGGTTGTACAAATGCGATGAGTTGTATTTGAAACAAACTCTCTCTCTCTATATATATATATATATATATATACTTGGATCATGTGAGACCAATGGTTTTTCGTGAGACCCGTAAGACCAATTCTCAACCCTTAGATTAGATTTACAATCGTCAGATCTGAACATTCATAAACGCTACGAGACTTCTCAATAATTACAAAATTGCACCTTGCAACTTTAGACCATTAGATCATTAGTTTATAAAGTTGATCAATGAACATGAATTGGTCTTACGGGTCTCACGAAAAACCCTTGGTCTTACATGAACCCAACCATATATATATAATTTTGTAATGAGAAGAGTAAAATAATAACTTTCTGTTTTTGTCCAATAATAAAAAAAAAATCGATTTTTTTCTATTTTATTTTGTTTCATATAATTTGTGCACACTTAAAAACCAATTGCTGACTCATCAAAAAAAAATTGGTGTCACGTAAGATTTTACTTTTATTATTAGGTGAATTTGTATCAAAATAGAAAAAGATTCAAAAGTTTGTTAACTAATTAATAAATCAAAATCACCATTATACCACATCTAAATCAACTCAAATTTTGTTATACGTTGTGTTATATTAATAATTACAAATACCAACATACTTCTTACGTATACATCTTCGACAATTAATGGAGCGTTGAGATATAATTTCGAAATTGTGTGACGATTTTTAAGATGTTAATTAAGAGCATATAACAACACGTGTTTCAGAAGTTGCGAAAGCAACCCTACATACATCTTTTTGAATAGCGGTTTATATACGTTTCCTGCTAAAATTTGTTACAAACATTATGTTGACTGAACTCGCAATCATTCATCAGGCGGAGTATAGTTCAGGTTTAACTTCTATGGTGCTTTCATTTTACCTTGTTCGGATTTGCAATTGAATGCCAAATTTTATGAGTAGTGTAGTCAAATAATTAAACAAATTACACCCGGTTTTAGCTTATAAAGATTGATTGTAGTAATGTAGGGTTCTAACTGTAGTTGTAAAAAACAGATCCAACAAAAAAAAAACTGTGTAATAATACAGTTACTTTCTAAATTAATTAAATAGTCCCTAACGTCTTATATAGAAATCACCGACCATCTACTTTCTTGCTTATAAACTTCTCATATCATTTTCAAAAGAATTTCCAAAGAATAACAAAATAATGTTTGTTTTTAACTTCGGATAACCAGTGCAGTGTAATCGTTGTTATATTTACGTATTCAATGTCAATTTAAATCAAAAGTACATAATCACGTTGCAAATAACTATAAGTAGCATGATATGCTCATTTACGCGCCCATTAACCCTAATAACCTAACAATGCAATAACACAACATCAAGATTTTTACATATATAATTTCCAGATACGTATGAAACTTTTGCACAGAAATGTAAACAGACGTATGATTTTTAAGGTATAAAAATAACAAAAAAGTGGAGCGATTAGCATAATTAACGCAAACCAGTTTAGGAATACAGAAGTAATTGTACAGTTTTTTAGTTCCCAGTTCAAATATCAATATTTTTATAAACACGTAATATGTTCAGAGATGGTATTGCCTATATAAAATAGAAATGTTGATGTATGTCTAAGTTGAATTCGTCTCATGCTTACATCTACCTTGTTTGATCAAACTGATGTCTGATGCGGTAATCGATTTAAAAAAGAATACAATCAAATATTTAAATGCGAGATTTCTTCGGTAATAGCTGATAGATAAAAAATTATAAAATATTACCGTAACAAAATAACTTTCAACGGTAATTAATTAATAATTAATACCATGTATAAAAACCGCCGACCATCTGCTTTTTAGCTTTTGTCTTTTTTATTCGGTTGTCAAAACTCATTCATGTTTTCCCGAAGTGAAACAAATCCGTGTTCACTTTTTTCCTTCGTTTGCAACTTTATTTCTTCCTTTTTCCGTTACATGTAGTTTGAGTGTAAAAATCACTCAAATATATGTCTCCAAACATAAAACGTACCGTGCATAAAATTTTGTAAAGTTATTGCGAATTAAAACTATCTATAAATATTATATTTGAATCTAGCTTATTAGACGGTTGTTCTATAAAAAAACACCCAGAAGATCCATGTATTTTTTTTTTTGTATACTGTATTTTAGAGAATCATACAGATAATATATCGAAACAAAATAGATAACCAGATCTTTAATTTTTATAATTTAGATTTTTTATTGAAAATGTTACAAGTAACATCTATAACAGATTTTTTAAAATGAAGATTTTAAAGATTTTTGCTCTAACAGATTTTTTAAAACCTTTTCGAAGATTAGGAAAGCAAAAGAGAAATGTGAACATTTTCATCTCCAACCCAACACGAAAACACTAAAAAGATGGAGGTCCAAAATGTTAGCCTCTATATTTGGAGGTCAATAAAGTAGGTCTCTAAAAAATATATATTGATATTTTATTCAACATTAAATTATATATATAGATTAATAGTTTAAATAATAAATACATATATTATTTTGTTATTAAAAATATTTTAGTGTTCTTTTTTTTAGTGTACTAGTTGTGTACCCGTGCAATGCGGTAGGAGCTGTGAATTTTAATGATTTTGAAGTTTTACTGGTTTTATCAGAGAAGATTTAAAGATGATATAAGTTACATTTGGTCTCTACATATTAATACGATTTGAATAAATAAGAGTTATGGTTCCAATTACAGTGTATCGATGAAAAAAATTGTATGACAGTTGAAAATCTAATATATTTAAAATCCAACATATATAAACGACTCCACAAATGTGTTTGATTTACACCAAGAGCAAAAAATCAAGAGACTGAGAGCAAGACCTAGAGTTCTAGAGCAATTGAATGAGAGATGAATGAAAGAACTTTAATAACTCATGATAAATATTAGTTAGAATATCAGATTGGGGGATGGGGAGAAGATATAAGAGGTATGAGTGAAAGGTGACAAAAGTATATTGAGAACATGAAAAGAAAAAGTAATAATGTGCATTGGTAACTTGTACTATATGTCATTTTAATTGTAGATGAAGAGATTTTAAGAGTGAATGCATAAAGTAATAATACTTAATGCATCATTAGTTGTTTTTAAGACTTTGTACATAACTGTATAGTACTTTATGCATTAAAAATTGTTTTTAAGACTTTTGATAAATTTAGTTTATTAGATAATATAGGTATAAATAGTTGGAGTTGAGTTTTTTTTACTGTTTAAAGGACCCATCATTTTTAGTGTTTTTTTAGTGGTTGGGTTGAAAATACCCTTAGAAAAAGAAATGTTTTGTTTTTGTTTTTCCTACTAATGGATTTCTTTGAAATTAAATAGTTAGAAGATAAAATAATATTTTATTAATTGTATCGAATATTTCGGTAATTCAATTTATATTATAATATTTAAAATGAAGAAGTTGTTGAAATAAATTATAATTTTTTACATTTAACTTTTAACTCTACATTTTAAATAATTTATTAAAGATGTTTTTAGGGGCCGTTTACCAAAAACTTATCCGGTATATGCTTATCAGTAAAATTCAACACTATTATTTACTTACTGAGTAAGATTTAGTCCACCGAAACGGTACCGTATGCAACAATTTACACGATAAGCTCTTATTGTGGTAAGAGTTGTTGCCCTCACTTATCGGGTAAGACTCTTGTTCCTTGTCTCGTTCTTATCGGGTTTATTTTTTGATCTTCGCCATATTCATCCGATATGGTAATGTGACTTAGTAAGCGTTTATCCGGGTAAACGTTTGGTAAATTGCCCCTTACTGTCTACCCAATAAATTCTTTAAAATAAAGAATCAAAATTCGAAATCTCCAAATAAAATTTATATTCATCTTTAACGGCTTCTTAATTTTAGGGATTAACTTTCATAAAATATTAATTTTATTTTATATATATTTAATTCCAAATATTGGAAGAAAGAATAAAAAATAATTTCTCTCTCACAAGTAATCATTATTATAAAATCTTTTAAATGGAGAATTTCACAACCTTCTTTCCATTTTTACCCTCCAAATCCAACTCCACCCCCCTTCCCTTCCCTTCCCTTCCCTTCCCTTATTTTCTCTATTTTTTATTTTTTAAAGAGATTTATTGAAGCAAAAAAATTCGAAATATCCATTTTAAAAAATCTGTCAAAGAACATTAGAGCATCTGCAACAAATTCTATAAAATAAAAAAAATAGATGTTTTATCCTCTATATTTCTTTAACAGATTCTTTATAATCTATATTACCTTATAAACCAGATTTATCAAAAGTCTTAAAAATAATTTTTAATGGACAAAGTTTTAAAAACAACTCATAATGCATTAAGTATTACTACTTTATGCATTCAGTCTTAAAATATCTTATTCTACAATTAAAATAACATATAGTACAAGTTACCAATACACATTATTATTTTTTCTTTTCATGTTTCCAATATATTTTTTACACTTTTCACTCATGTCTTCACTCTCATACCACTATGTCTTCTTCTCATCCCCCAAGGTGGATTCAAACTGATATTTACCATAAGTTATTAAAAGTTTTCCCATTAATATCCCATTCAATTGCTCTAAAATTCTCGGTCTCGTTCTCGATCTCTTGATTCTTTGCTCTTGGTGTAAATCAAACACATTTATGGAGTCGTTTAAATATGTTGGATTTTAAATACATTGAATTTTAAATTGTCATATATTTTTTTTTCATCGATCGACTGTAATTGGAACCATAACTCTTATTTTTTCAAATTGTATTAATATGTAAAAACCAAGTGTAACTTATATCATCGTCAAATCTTCTCTAATAAAACCAATGAAACTTAAAAAAAATCGTTAAAGCTCACGGCTTCCGTCGCATTGCACGGGTACACAACTAGTGGTCTCTAAAACTTGGAAGAAAAATAAAGAAAGAGAAATAATTATTTTATTCAATTACATTAATAAAATTATATGATTTTTATTAAAAAAAATATATATATATATATATGTTAATTTGATAACGTAATTTATATTTAAATATTTAAAATATAAAAGATAATATGAATTAAATTATTAAAAAAAATGGATGTTAACATGAAGAGACAACATCGAAATTAGAATATAAAAATATTTAATTTGTTTGAAAAATGAGTCTGAGACGGATTTGTTTATATTTTGCGTTTCCAAATATTTAAAAAAATAAATTGCGTCAAAGGGGAAGAGGAGATTGAGTCCGGTTCACGCAAAACACATTCGTCCTTCTTCATCTCTCCTCCTCCTCCTCTTCCTCCCTCCTCCTTCTGCCCTCTTTACTATTATATAAAGACGCCTTACTTTCCTTCTTACACCCCCACACCCTTTTCTCTCATCTCTTTACCATCACAAATGGGGTTTCAATTTCAGCACCAACCCTAGAATCCAATCTCCTCCTTCCATTCCTTTCGTTTCTTTCAAATGGACAAGCTTAATTTCCTCAACAATGGCGTCCTTCGATTGCCTCCTGGCTTTAGGTTTCACCCAACTGATGAGGAGCTTGTCGTACAATACTTAAAGCGAAAGGTACAGTCTCACCCTCTGCCAGCCTCCATCATCCCTGAGGCTGATGTTTGCAGGTCCGATCCATGGGATTTACCAGGTACTTTTATTTCTCTTTTTTGATTTCTGTAAAACGACAACAACAGCAACAATGTGAGGTGGGTTTTTGATGAGGATGTTTGGTTTAGGGGATTCGGAGCAAGAGAGATTCTTCTTTAGCACCATGGAAATCAAATACCCAAATGGAAAACGATCCAATCGCTCCACTCTTTCGGGTTACTGGAAAGCTACTGGTTTGGATAAGCAAATCGTTAATTCTCGAAACAATCAAGTTGTTGGTACCAAGAAAACTCTGGTTTTCTACCGGGGGAAACCCCCAACCGGGTCTAAAACCGATTGGATCATGCATGAGTATCGACTTGTTGCGAACCCTACCCTCAACCCGAGCCAGGTAAAAAATTAAACCCACAAACCATTCTTTAGTCTTTTTACAACAGACAAAAAGGAAGTAAATTTTTTTGACAAATTCAGTTGGATTCTTATGCAGGAAACTGGAAAGTGGGTGCTTTGCAGAATTTTCTTGAAGAAAAGAGGCAGAAATGGTGAGAAGAAAGAGGAAGAAGAGGTTAAGGATACAATTGAGAAAACATCCCCAATTTTCTATGAATTTTTGGCTGGTCCAACTCCAAAAGATGGTGGTTTGAATTCAGAAGGAGCTTTATCATCCTCTGGTTCAAGTGGGGTTACAAATGCTTCTCACATGGCGGTACCAGATGAAGATGAAGAGAGCAGTAAATTAAGAATCTTGTGATGAGTTTTTACAGTAGTAATTAGTGGTAAAAAGTTATAAGATTTAGACGAAGGCTGTAATTGTAAGTTGGAATGATGATGAAAATCTGCAGTTTTATTTTGTGTTTGGCTTCTTTGTTGTCAACTGGAAAATCATACAAAATTGTGGGGATTTTTTTTGCAGTTGAATGGAGGGTTTCTTTTGGGACGATTCCACCCACAAAATAACCCCTATTTCCTTATTTCAAGATTCTGTCCGTACACTTTTTTGAGAAACCCAACAATGGAAATTACTCTATTTCTTTCCAATAAAGTTAGGACAATTTTGACTAATTTATCTTCCCATTTCATCTACGCCAAATTCCATTATTGCAAATTATACTTGTAATAAATAATTTTACGGTGTTTAATGATGTTGATTTTGAGTTTTTAAGACCAAATAATTGAATTTAAACTAAGATTTTAAGAAATCCTTTTAAAAATATCTGATTAATCGGTTTATGTAAGCTGACCTACAAACACATGGTTATACAAAAAGGGAATATGTTCCACTTTTTTTATAAAAAAAAAATTAAGGCAAACCCTTTTTTTGCTATTGGTACCTTTTCTCAAATCTTTTTCGATTATTATTGGTTTATTTTGTAAAAAGGGTGAGCAAAAGGTCCTGTTTGTCTAATGGTACGTCGTAACCCAACCTTGTTATAGATGAATGATTCAAGTCTCGTTAAAAAGCGAGAACTATGAACGATTTTAATTATCGTATATGTATATAATATACTTTAAAAAACCTGTTTATGAAATTTTGGATTATGTTCGTAGATTTTGCAAAAGACTTTCAAACTGAATAAAATATATTGTAAAATTTGAAATCAGAATAATAGTAACTCCCGTATCCTTGATTAAATGATTATGGTCTTAAAGTTACTTTTCAAAAAAAAAACAATAAATTAATTTTTAGTTGTGTTATAATAATATATCGGTCTTTTACGTGGAATTGTTAAAAAAACGTAATAATGTTGTAAAAATATCGAATTTAAAGTTATTCATATTTTTAGGTATTTTGTTGTATTATTTTCTTAAGATTCTAGTTCTGCAAATCCACTTTCAACGTCGATGTTAATATTTGTATCTTAAAAAATTCAAGTATTAAAAAGTAATTAGCCTACGGTATTTGTGTTACTGGTATTGGTCAATCCACAAAAGATTAATGGTTCAAACCTCACAAAAGATAAGGAGTATGTGTGGTATTTATTGTATATAAATGTTATATACTTAAAAAAAAAAGATTTAGGTCTTCCCTGAATAAAAGGTGGCTAAAAGTGTAGTACGTGGCAGAAAATGTAGTTTCGAAGATATGGGCTAAAATAATTGGTTAGCGTAGCTTAATCAAATGTTCTTGAACGTTAAGGGACACCACACGAACGTTAACATGTACATTTTGAGTTATTTTGATTTCAGCATGCTATTACTTAAACCTAATCACATGTGTCATTTAACATGCAAAAAAAGGAATCAATAAAGATTTTGATAATGTTTGTAATTAGATATATGTACATGTAATTACCAATTTGGGGAAAATAACCAGATGTTAAATCTGTATCAAGTGGCACCAACCAACATGTTATCAACTGGTACCAATTAAATTGGTAGACCAAATGTTTTGTATCAGTTCAGGATTGTTGTTGCTGTATTAGTATACAATTTCAAATGTCATGCTAGTATTGTACCAATTTAGTAATTTACCATTTACCTTACCCTTATTATTGTAATTACTAATTACCATTTACCGTTTTAGCTAGTAATTTACCATTTACCGTAACTCTATTACTATAACGAATTGATCGTCTCAACTCTCATCATCAATTCGTCATATACATTACACGATACTCCATATTTTGAATTAAACATCTTATCACTATCATCGATCCTGTTGACTTTCCTTTTTCCTATGGTTGTTACCTCAGTTCCTCACTCCAACCTCATTTGTTCGTCGTCAATGAAGAAGTTGTCGATAGCTCTATCTCTTGTGAACTGTGATTTTTTTATTAGATATGAATAAGTAATCAAACATCGATCCTGACCTAATTTCTCCTTTTTTATATTCCAAATGGTTTAACTCTGTGATTTTTCATGTTCCGTGTTACATAATCTGATGAATTCTCAAGTGATTTTTTTTATTAACCTGGATATCCAACCCGCTATGCGAGCCGACTAATCCCAGGGTGACCACCTGCTTTGCAGATAGCCCGGAGTCACCGCATTTGAACCTCCGTTGCCACAAGAGGATTTTTATTCCTCATTGGATTTGAACCTGAGACCTCCTGAAACTTTTGATCTTTGGAGCCAAGTTCAAACCAATCAGACAACACCTTTGTGGTTTTGAACTAACATCTGTGTCATATGACCTTGAATTTTATGATTAACTACGAACCAATAATCAAACCCTAACCCTAGATTTGCTATACGATATACGTGTTGTGGAATATGATTTATGTATTATATGTTCTATGTTATCTTCTCTAATGTGTTTATTTGTTTTTTCCCACTAACATGTCCCTTTCAATATTGAATGGTAGTTGCGTAACTGCGAAAACCATCTTCATTTCATATCTTCAATCTTACAAGCTTTTTCTTTTAAAAATTGGAGGAAAAAACAGATAACTAGACTCCTGTTAGGCGTATCTATACCAACTTGTATCAACCAAAACTACTATTAGCTCTTAATTTGGCATAAAACCCTCAAATTTTGATATTAAATGCTGATTTTGTCCGTTAATTATAACCGACGCTATTTAAAATAAAAAGATTACATATAATAATATTAAAAAATGGTAATAAAATAATGTGTTTCTTTATAGTTGACAAGATAGGTAAAATGTAGTGATATATATGTAGCGGTACCGCTGGTGATGTAATAAGAAGAGACAGGGTTGGGGTGGAAACCAGTTAGATAGTGACAAGTGGACGCTACAAGTATTAAGGGCGGCATATAGAGACAACTAAATATAACTTGATATATACACACACTACACATATGTGTGTGTGTATTTATATATATATATATATATATATATACACACACACATATATGTATGTATATTGCTATTAATGTACATATATGTCTACATGTAAATGAGATTATGATAAGATATAATTTGATAAAAATTTAAAAGTAAACCTAAATAATGGGTCAAAGTAGATTATTGTAAAATGGATGGATGAGTAATATATTAAGCGAGTCGTAGGCTGGATGAAATGAGTTGATCTAAGATAATGTTTGATGTACAAATTAAACGTGAATAAAACTGGATTGCACAAACATGATTAAGGGGCTGTTTATCAAATGCTTATTCGGATAAGCGTTTACCAAGTCAAATTCCCTTACCGGATTAATATAACAAGAAACAAGAATCTTATTTGGTAACAGCGAAGACACGTACCGAAAGTCTTACCCGGTAAGTGATGGGAAAGACTCTTACCACGGTTAGCGTTTACCGGGTAAATTGTTACATACGATGTCGTTTTGATAAACTAAAATCTTACCCGATAAGTAAGCAATAGAGTTGAATTCATCTTTAAGTGCTTATCGGGTAAGTGTTTAGGTAAACGACTCATAACTGGTTGTCTTGTGTTTTGTATGACTATAACATGACATGATAAAACTGGTAAAAAGAATAGATTTGCTTCTTTGATATTATTTAAATAATTTTATTTATTATTAAAATAAAATAAAATTATACATATATACATAAAGTTGAGTTTAAATGAGAATATAAATCAAATAAGAAAAATAAGAGAAGGAGTATG
>NC_037542.1:13383215-13386312 GCF_001531365.2 Cynara cardunculus var. scolymus | reverse complement strand
AAATTATAGTTTTACTGTATTTGTTATTTTAATATGATTTAAATTTTTTTAAATAAAATAATTAATTTTCATTTAAAGATTTTATTTAAGGTGATATTTAAAAAATTACAATTTTTTCAAAATCATAGGTAATTGATTTTTGTTTCCTGATCACATATGATTTAAAGCGTGAAAAAGAGTGAGTTGAATTAAACATTGAAAAAGAAAAATAATGGAAACATCACCACATGTGATATATAACATGACACATTTAATATAAACAATATCACATGTATTTCAAAACATAATTCATAATTTATAAATATCATATATAATGTTTTAGACAAATTACATTTATTTTTCACTTAAATTTACTATGATCAATACCACATATGATATTTTGATGAAGATCAATAATTCTTTTTTAGAAAAAAAAAGTCAATTGATTATGAATATTACATGTGATTTTTGACGAAAGATGTAAAAAATCTTAAATAAATTACTTCAATAAAAATAAATAATTCAAATGAAAAACTAAATCACACTTATTTTAAATGTCATAAGAAATAAAAAATGAAAAATCAATCATGCTTATCACAAAATTTGTATTTTTTTAACAAATAAATATCTTAATTAAATAGCATTTATAGAATTAAATGAATTTCAATATATAATCCATACGCAACAAATGGACATGCCATTTAAGACGATTTTAATTTTTTTATTTAAGGCAGTATTAAAATAAATGATTGATCTATAATTATTTTATTATTTAGTTAGTATTCTCGTATAAACCTTCTCTTTAGACACACATACACACAAACACACACATAAATATAATGTTTCATGTTATTATTTGCCTATGTCAATGTTATAATACAGTTTTATGTGGTTTTAAGAAAATGATAATGTTTTTATGTTTGAATAAAATACAAATTTAAAGATCTCATAGAAGTTTGAAAAAATACATTGATGTTGGTATTAAATTAACTATTTAAAAGTTCTTGTTTTTTTGTATAATTTGTTTCATTCAAAATTTTATTATAATTAAATATAAGTTTAATAACGAAGTAATTTATTTTCAAGTCAATAATGTAATTTTTTTTATAGAGATACTAATTAATTATTTTGTTAAAACTCAATTATTATTCTAATTATAATTTGGATTTTTTTATTTAAAATAAGATTTTTTATACTATATTTAAATATGTTTCCCTAAATATAGTTATATAAATTCAAACATAGAGCTTTAATAAGTTATACTTAAACACAATTTATTTGTAATATTTAACTTTAAGTAATATGTATCAATAAATAATATTTGATACACAAAGAATGGTTTTTAGTTGTTTTTTGTCGAATATTTTATAATATAAATATAGATATTGTAATAATAAATATAATAATATAATAGTATATTATATTTATATAAACAAATTCTTATTTAATAGATTAATTTTTTTATAAATTATAATCTATATGTATATCATAATTTTATTTTAATAATAAATAAAATTATGTTTATAATCTTTACTAATATATAATGTTATTTATATATGGTTTTTTATAATTTAATATATATATATATATATATATATGTGTGTGTGTGTGTGTGTGTGTATAGAGTTTGTTTCAAATGCAATCCATCACATTTGTACAACCAATGCAACCCGATAAATTAAAATATTTATGTAAATGAGAAGAGTTCATTTATTATGATTTAAATATTTATGGAAAGATGAATAAAGTTCATTAATTATGATCATTATTTTATATTAGGAAACAATCAAAACTTCTATAATACTTTACATATTCATCAAATTAAATGAACGGTTGAGATTGAGTTGTATTGGTTGTACAAATGTAGGAGGTTGTATAATAACTCACCTCTCTCTCTCTCTCTCTCTTTATATATATATATATATATATATATATACACACACACACACACAAAAATATGTATACTAGTCGTGTACCCGTGCGATGTAGCGCGGGTGAATCACAATTTTGAAAACATTAGTTTAGTCTTGAATCATGAGTTTGTGTGTTTATTTTACAAGTAAACTAATATATAAAGTTGAAGGTTAATATAATGTATTAGCAAGATCGATTGGAAAAATCATTGCACATATGTTAAGTTTCTAAACCCATATAAAGTTGAAGGATTGGGGTGTGGTACATACAGAATTTGAAACCCTTTCTGATATTGTTGCTTCAATTTTCAATTTACTTCAAGAGAAAGAAGAACTTTTGAATTTGAATTTGGGTTCAAAATAGGAAATAAACAAAATGCAAACAACTTTGCGAAGACCAAACATATCTTTTTCATGTAAATATGACTTACTTAAATCTAAAACTTTGACCAAACATATGATATATTTTAAGCATTTGTACATTATGCATAATAGTTTGTACTTAAGAGATTTTTGAACTCTTGCATAAATTGATAGTACTTTATGCTTTAATACTTGTAATTAAGACTTTTATCTAAATGCTTATTAATGTAGTATATATATGGTCATGCTCAAATGAGAAGACAATCAATTTATGAGATAGTGCGAAAAAAATATCGTTCACAAAATTCATTAATTAAAAAATATTATAAATAAACAATAAAAAATAATTTTAGATTTTAGAATAATTGTCATTTTGAATTGAATAAATTCTTAAAATTCTCATTATATCATACAATGAAAATTGTGATTTATTTTATCAAAAATGTATTTAGAAAACAAAATATAAACTTGATAAAAAAATTATGGATTAATTAAAAATAAAAATAAATTAATCTAAAGATATAGTAAGATTTGTAAAGATTTATCTAATTCAAAATGGTAATTATCCCAATTTTAAAATTATTTTCTATTTTTTATTTATGGTATTTATTTAATTAATGAATTATGTGACTCGTATTCTCTCAAATTAATTTACTTCCCATATGATCCTCCCTCATTACACATACACACACAAACACATACATACATATATATATATATATACATACATACATATATATACATACATATATATATATATACATACATACATATATATACATACATATATATATATATACATACATACATATCTATATAGGGTATATTTCTTTTACAACCTT
>NC_037542.1:13364807-13381275 GCF_001531365.2 Cynara cardunculus var. scolymus | reverse complement strand
ACACACACACACACACACACACACACAATGGCTTGATCATTTGAGAAATCCAAAATTTATGAGATCCGTGAGAACTTGTACCTTAAGTTTTTGTTTCACATGATTATTTTTCGTCTAGATATAGTGTTTAATATATCGATTAATATACAATTGTTTTTTCACAATGTGTTTGTTTCATATATATTCGGGTCACAATGTGAAACCTTTTTACATGAATTTTTTTGTTTCACAAGCACATAAAAAATGTTCAAATTGTGATTACAAGTAAAAAATAAACGGCAATGGTGGTGCTTGATTGTTTGAGCTTGAGCTCCAAATGTCAAAAGTGACTAAAAGTCTCAGGTTTAAATCCAATGAAGAATAAAAATTCTCTCGTGACCAGGAGGTTCAAATATGATGACTTCAAACTACCCGCAAAAGAGATGATCAATTTAGAATTAATCGACTCACATGAATATTTAATTTATTACAATAAAATAAATTCAAGTAAAAATCATATAAAAAGATTTAAAGCAATAATATTTGATGACATAAACTCGCACATGGGATGACTTTTTTTATTCGTCAATCACGTGGGGAAGGCCGTCATTAGATAGTCGCCTTTTTTTAATATATCAATCGCGTACACGTATACGAAGACAAACCCATGCTCCACCACCCCAACACGATTTCCATATTTACAATTTACACCCTTCATATATTACAATGTATAACATTTCACCCTCTATAAATAAAAGGTAATTCTTTTATCAAGAGGTTGAGTCGATGGGGTTGTATGAGTTTATTTGTTACATTTACCGTATATAAATATTATATATTTAAGAAAAACTATGGCTTAATAGAAGTACTTTTGATACGTTGTTGTGATTCATCTGTATGTGAGTGTTTTGGATGTATTGTTTTAAAGACCGTAGATACGGATTCACACACTAAGGCTGCTCTTTTTTTTGTTGTTGAATTTTTTGTTGCAATGCTTAATTTTCAGTTCCGTCTCTAATTTGAAGTTGATTAAAGGTTGACTTTTTGAGTTGCTAATTTCATTACGATAAAGTTCAGTTCTGAAGTTATCGTAAGGAGTATTTTTCAATTTGTCGCTTCTCAAATGAGTCGAAAATGATACATCACTGTAATTTTGAGATGACATTTAAATTGCTTTCATTTGTACCTCATTTTGAATCTTCTAGAGATCCTCTCCATTGAAACACCAAATTTAACACAAAGAGTTACTTCTTCCTTAAAAGATGGTGTTATGTAAGCAATCTTTTGGAAATGCACTATAATAACAAACAATTTTTTACAGTACGATGGGTATGGTCTGTATGGATAAAGATTCGCCCCTTTTTTCTCTCAACAGTAAACAACATGAACCCGATATAATTACGAAATGCTCTTGTTTTTACATATGAACATCAACAACAAAAAAACCTCTCGAAAAAAGTCTCTCGGAATCAATTGAAAAACGTCAAAAAATTCTTTCGAGACGATGAAATTCAGCTAAAAATACATCGGGTCACTTTGCAGGTGTTTGGTTCAGCTTAAAGGTACACCCACTTACCAAAAAAAAAATGGGTCCGTGACTGTAGGTGGTGTTGACGATAGAATGTTGAAATGGAGATGAGAAGGAAAGGAGAGAGATGAAGAAAATAAATTAATGGTAAGAGAAGAAAGCACCAAAAAGGAGGTCAAGAATTAATCATCCATGTTTGACCAATTCAGAAACCAACCACCTTAAATGCTGTTTATTTTGGACAAAATGAAAGTTGCTTCTAAACTCTGCAACAGCGACCTCCAATCCAAACATTATTAACACAACACACACACACATATGAATTCTATTCTAATGTCCCAATGCCCCCAATGCCCCAATAACAATGGTGGTAGGCCCTTCATCACCAACACCCACATGCCCTTCATTATTCAACCACCATTTTAGATGCCAAACACACAACACAACAACAAGATGAGCTCAAGAATCTAACATATTTAATATCTGTAACATGTCAACCATCTCTCTCTCATATATATATATATATATATATATATATATATAGGTTTTAGGGAAAAAAAGTAAAAGATAAAAAACTAAGGAATACCCTAATAACCATTCATCTGCACGATATGTACATGTTCATATAAACAATTGAAGATGTTTTATGGTATTTATGCATGAATATATGTTATGCACATGTGCATAGCATACAAATTACTTGTATGCATATACACATATATATTCCTTAATTTTTCATTTTTTTTGCAGTTTTCTAAAACTCACTATATGATAAACAATTGAGTAACTGTTAGGTTAATTATACGGTAAGTAAGACGATTTTTTGATTCAAGAATCCTGTTATACGTCATATCCGAAATCGGATATATGTGGAGTTTATGCAAGAAATGGAAAACTATCGGAAAATGGTAACTTTAGAATTCTCCCACTTGGGGTGCAAAGATCGTTGTTGCGTGCAAAAAAGAGAGAGAAAGAAATAATGGGCTAAAAGACTTCTACTTTTATAAGTATTTGATTTGTTCATACTAACTTTTGATATATATCAAACGAGAAAAGGGATTTCTTATTCTTATTGTCGTATAAGTCTTATGAGAGGGACTTTTTTTTCCCTTTCGGCGGCTTATGGTGTCCATACTTGCCACCTTATTTCAAGATCCATCAGCATCCGTCTTGTGGACACGATTTAAACATATATATATATATATATATATATATATATATATATATATATATATAAAGATTCTTAATTATCTCTAAGATCTTTTGAAACCTAACCAAGATTCGACTCAAACGAGTGGGATTCTATTCTATAAATGAATGATGCGTAACAAATCTATCGTTGTCTACATATGAAGCCTGTTTATAAATAACGAATCATAGAAGCTAGGATGATATTCGAATCTTGATCATCGTATAATTGGTAAAGATACGAAAGAACCGAGCCACAACCTTGAAAGATCAATGATTTTGGTAGTTTGTAGAGGCCACACATGATCGAGCTGTTGTTGGACTGCAATTGCAACGACGGTGAATCCTATTGGATCATTGTTTAAAAAACTTTCAAAAGAGGAGAAATTTCAGCGTATATGGTTAAGAAATGATTCAAGTTTAACGAATGTGAGACTTCAACAAAAAGGATTCACTTCTGCTTCACGTGTTGTTGTCAATGCCTTTGCTCGTGTATCAGTAGCTTGTATATAAGCTCTAAAAACGTCATTGACTACAACAAAATCGGATTTTATAGGACGTCAAAAATTAGATCGTTTTATAACACTTAAGTTTTATAGGGCCAAACAATTCTATGTTCTATATATAAGTGGTACAATAAGTTTATATAACGGTTTTGTACGCTTTAACAAGTTTTTTAAAACACTTTAGAAATAAAGTGTTCTATTAGTTTCTTATCGGACCATTTTTTATACCAATACATTTTATTATAGGTCGCTCGTTTTATAAGAGACTTTTTAGAATAAGTGATATTCTCCCGATGGATGTACAATACCTAGTGTTCTAAAAGACTCGTCATACACGCCGTGGCTCAAGAATCATGTTTGACTGCCCGTTAAGCTTGCATTATTTATGGTTGGATTATTGTGAACGAATCTTCGTGTCGTTATCGCTTTAACTCTTATTTCCGCATTGAAATGGTAGTGTTCACATTTAGATCACAATTTGTTTCTTAGAGCATCAACAATGGGAGAGTTTTTTTAAATGGAATGAACCCAAAGTTTAGGCCAAACAAAATGGTCTATTCAAAGCTAGTCACAAGAAAAATCAAATAT
Organism: Cynara cardunculus var. scolymus; assembly: GCF_001531365.2. Lineage (NCBI taxonomy): Eukaryota > Viridiplantae > Streptophyta > Magnoliopsida > Asterales > Asteraceae > Cynara > Cynara cardunculus. The sequence goes on along the minus strand of NC_037542.1, from coordinate 13,377,486 downwards.
TTTTGTTGTCGGAGTTTCTTTTCACAATAAAACTTTTTTCACGTATTAAAGTTTGTACATAAAAGGTTCGTGTGACAGGTTAGCTTACTGACAATTAAACTTGGGCATTTAAGGTTTTCTTTCCCTCAAAGATCGTCATTTTGAGTCACTATCGATTCAAGTCCTTTTTTTTTGTTATACTTGAAGGGCTCAGAAGATTAGTCAAGTTGTGCACATGCTGGTTGGGACATCGATAAAGATCTAAAATTGTTTAAAAAAAAGAGACATGCCGAAATTGAAAAAGGGTAATATTATAGGGTAGGAATGGCAACGAGCCGGTTATTGGTATCCTCGTCCCAAAAACCGATAACTAAAACCGTCCCCGTAACCGCCCCGATCGTCGTCAGGTTCCTGCGGTTTCCCCGATTCCTGTTGGGGAACCCGTTAAGGGTAAAAATCATCTTTTTCTCATTCACCGTTGGTTTTAATCGAACCCGAACCCGAAACCGATCTAAAAAAAATTACAATATGTTAATTTTCACAACTAAAAGTATATTACAATTTTTTTAAAATGTAAGTTTAAATGTCTCAAACCTAATCGAATCAATTACAAACAATGTATTAGATTACAATTTAAAACTAAACAGAAAATCAAACATCATACAACTAAAATCACGATTAGACAAATAAGTTAGACTTTTCCGTGAGCCTTATCTGGGTTGTTGAGATAAAGTGGATAAAAGTGTTTTAAATATTTATGTTACTATTTCTTTTAATGATATTATATATATATATATATATATAAATTAAAATTAATATATATATACACATATCGGGTTGGGTCGGGCTAGGCCGATGATCACCGTCCCCGTTAAAATCCCCGAATTTGTCCTAGATCCCCGCCCTGTCCCCGATAAGATGTCTCCGAACTCGGCCCGAAAGTTTTGGTTTTCGGTTTTCACTATCGGTTTCGGGTTTTTTTTGCCATCCCTACTATAGGGGTTGGCTAAATGTACTTATATTTACTAATTTTTTTCACACACCCACATCATAAGAACATCTCCAACAGATTCTTCAAAATGGAAAATCAAAAGTCAAAATTTCCAAAGAAAAATTACTTTTATTCCCAACAGCCTCTCGATTATGAAGAATACAACATTAATTATATTATTAAAATATTCAGTACAATTAATAAAATATTATCTCTCTCTTATAAATACTTAATTTTCAAAATTCTTCTCCGAGTAATCGTTTCTTGGGATTTCTTCAAATTTGGAGAATTTCACCTCTCTCTCCTACTTCCTCCATTTCGGAGAAGATTTTAGAGAATGCATTAGAGCAAAAATCTCTATGATATCTATTTTGGAGAATCTGTTACATTCTTAATACATGAATTAACCTGGTTTTAATCTGAAAGGGGGTGCATATAGCATCACCTATACTATATGCAATTTTTTATGTCAGAATCAGATCAATCATACATTGAAAACCGAAAAAAAAAGTTTTAATATTGACGTGTGTGAAAAAGGAATTAGTAGGCATGGATGCATTTAGTGACATATAGGAGTACAATTAACCATCCACTCAAAAAATAACTAGTTGGCGTTGGGTAGGGATGTTCGTGATGCGGTTTGGGACCAAATCGCAACCGCATATGCGGTTTGTACTTTATATCTACAATCCAATAATTATAAGTTTCAAAATACATTATAATATCAACGATAACGTGATCGTAGTCCAAAAAAAAAAATAATAAGTTTCAATATATCTGATTCCCAAATACATATTGCATAATTATAAAAAATAAACTTCAAACTAAATTGAACTGTGGTTATATAAAATTAAAAAATATATAAAATATGCGGTGCGGTTTGAACCGAAATTTGATAACTCAAAACCGCAAACCACATCACATAGTGTGGTTGGGTACCACAGATGTTCTAAACCGCTTTTTCCGGTGCTATACGGTGTGAGCGGTTTGGATGAACACCTTTAGCGTTGGATTTGCGGGTGCCAACCAAGATCTCCTCGATCGGTCATTCTTCTTCACTGGTGTCCACCGAATCGCTCCCATTGCTGGAACACTACATTTATTCCGATGGTATGTACTTGGCGAACCTCTTCCTCCTATTGTTTTCTAGATCATAAAACCCTCAGTTCTGTGATTTCGATGAGTAGAAAGTTGTAAACAAGAAGTCTCAAAAAGCACACAAAAACAAAAGAATCAAAAGGTTGAATTTGTTTTCTTCTTAAATGCAAGAACCACTTCAATGCAATGCAAGTGATGATGAAATGGTTAGAGATATTGGAGCATAAGAATTAAAGCAAGTCTAGTGGAAAATTGATTGAAATGGGTATCCTATGATGCCATCTTTAAAGAATTAAAAGGAAGGATAAAGTTGATAATGCCATTGAGTTGGACATCTATCCGACCTAACACTTGCTCTTTTTTTAACCGTTGATGTCCGGGTTAGATTATGTACAACTCGATTAACCGTCCTTTAAGGACAGTCAGTCAGAAAAATCCAAGTGAACTTCGGGACTCAAACCGAATATCCAAACTTTATTGTCAGTAGAGTTGGACCCAGAAGATATATGTTACCAATTGGTTTTGTATCGGTTACATCACCAAACATGGTCTCTTGGATTATCTTTTTTTAAAAGGAAAATTGGCTTAAATTATCATTTCACACATTTAAATTGGTTTCCTAAGTGTTTCTCTTCCGGATTGACCTAAATGTCACTATTTCTGTAATATCCATCATGGAACTATCTAAAAGACAAAAAAATAAAATTCAACCAGTTTTACTGTCGCAATTGCATATTCGTGTTGAATTTGAAATTTTTTTTGCCTTTTAGCTAGGTCCGTGATATTATGAACCTAGATGTTGCGGAATTAATGACATTTAGATATAAAAGAAATGATTTAGATGTTAAAAATGGTCATTTGAGTGAAACAACCTTTTTTTTAAAGCTTCAAACTTTATAAAAACCCAAAAAAAAAAGGATCATATTATCATCAAATCTTGATCATAATTTTGATAAATATAATCGAACCTAAAACAATAAATTTTCAACCGACCAAAGATGCAACGACACCAATCTAGTTCCAGGAGGACAAAAAAGACCAAGAAAGAAAGAAAACCCATTCTAAGCTACTATCTCGTCACCCATTGATATCTCGCTGGTGTATCGGAAAACACCAGGTATCTGTCATCTCCGATTCCTCCACTGAAATTAGGTTTTATACTTTACAGTTTGATACAGTAAACATGCCGATCTGTACAATTATGTAGATCATATCTCGTATATTTTGCTTTCTTCTTGATTCGTGTCTTGTCCATTTCCTTACAATTTTAAAATTTTGTTGGGTTTTTAGGGAATTGGTGCTCTTAAAGTTGTCATCTACTGTGATTGAAGCTTTTTGGTGTTGAAAGAAAAAAAGATGTGGGGGATTATGAAACACAAATTGGGTGCCAGAGGTTTATCAACTCCGGTGAAAGAATTCTCCAACTTTTGTTTTAGCATCAGAAAGTGTTTGCTTCTGATAACATATTCATAAGTGAAGAAAAGGGGTAGACGGGACGCCCCACCCCTGGTTCCACGGGCCGTGGGACCAAAATGCAAAGGTTAACATCTGTTAACTCCTTATATGTGCTTTCAGGTATTTGGGGATTACATGCAGAGGTTAAGGCCTATAGCATCCGCCATCAGATTCAGACCTTATTCATCTGCAACTAAACAGGTAATACTAAACCAAAGGAACCCAGTAAATCTCACAGAAAATAGGGTATGGGGGTGATAAAAATGTATTCAGACGTTTCCTCCGCCCCAAGAGATAGAGAGACTGTTTGGCCTCTGCTGAGTGATGAATTCAGGTTTTTAAGAAACTGGTATTTAGATTTAGTTTCATGTTGTTGCAGATGACAGTAAGAGATGCTCTGAACTCTGCTCTTGATGAGGAAATGGCTGCTGATTCTGATGTCTTTATCATGGGCGAAGAGGTAACTAGTATCGTGTTTGTCATCGTATTGTGAGGGGTTGTGGCATCCTCTCGTTTCTTCAATCCTCATCGTCGTTCTTTTGTGCAGGTTGGAGAATACCAGGGTGCATACAAGGTTAGAATCTAACACTACGATAAAATCAACTATAAAGGATGCTAACAAACGGTTATATAGGATTTAAGTTCATAGCACCAAACTATTGTTAGAATCTAGCACTACATCTTTCTATATGACACTTATTTTTATAAGTCACTTTCAATTAATGTCTTATAAAAAGATTAATAGTACCTTTTATTTCAAAATCGCCTTGAGAAACTTGTTAAGACTCCCAAAAGCATTCTATCAACTTATTGTAATATAAGACGCAGTCTTATTAAACTTAAGTCTATTAGGACACTTATGCGTGACATGGCATTCTATAAAACTGATTTTGTTGTAGTATAGTGAACGTTCCATTTGCTTCTATCAAGTTCAACAAACTAATAAGATATCTTCGTTTGTTCTGGTTTCGTAACGTTGGATTTGTTTTCTCTTAGATTTCCAAAGGATTGTTAGACAAGTATGGACCTGATAGAGTCGTTGACACCCCTATCACGGAGGTTAGTTCTTCATACCAGTTTTGATGAATCTATTAGCTTTGGTATTTTAGGAAACAACTTAATAACACATATTTGCTTGTTTTCTTCGAATAAAAATCACATATCCTCAAATCCCATGTCCCATCCTTGTCCACCAATCAAAATAAGACACGTCACTGATTTATTCGATTTCAGGCTGGCTTTACGGGCATTGGTGTTGGTGCTGCATATCATGGTCTGAAGCCTGTCATCGAGTTCATGACCTTCAACTTCGCTATGCAGGTTAAAACCCATATTTGTATGCTATAAGAACTATTGTTTACACGCTACGTTGAAATTTGATGCACGATTTCATATCATCAGTTCTCATCGGTTTCTAAACTTTTGCTGGTTATCTTTTGCAGGCGATCGATCATATTATCAATTCTGCAGCAAAGACAAACTACATGTCTGCTGGCAAGATTAATGTGCCCATTGTTTTTAGGGGTCCAAATGGTCCTGCTGCTGGTGTTGGTGCCCAGCATTCCCAAGTATGCTTCTTATACTTCTTGATTGATTCCGGATTCTAGTTCTCGAAGAATGTTAGGAAAATGATTCAGTTTAAGTGAGTTTCATACGTTACTTTGTCATTTGAAGACATTTTTATATGATGTGAGATTTTATATTTTGTTTTAAAGTATTACTTGTCCAGTCAATCTATACTTTTGATATAGACGTACAGGGCCTTCTAAAAGATCGAAACGCTGACCATTGTAATGTAAAACGCAGTGTTATGGTGCATGGTATGGTTCTGTTCCTGGTTTGAAAGTGCTCGTACCTTACTCCTCTGAAGATGCTCGTGGACTTTTAAAAGCTGCAATTCGAGACCCCGATCCTGTAGTTTTCCTTGAGAACGAGTTGTTGTGAGTAAAATCCCACTTGCATTTCTTGTTTGATCGTTCCATTTTTTGTAATTGTTGATGTTTTTGGGATACATGTGATTTAGGTATGGTGAGTCCTTCCCGGTTTCTGCTGAAGCCCTAGATTCGAGCTTCTCCCTTCCAATAGGAAAAGCTAAGGTGAATCCTTTAACGAACCTATTTAAGTTTGCGATGATTTCCTTCGTGTTACCACTTTTGTTCATCGAGCTCGGAATCTTGTTTTGTTTATTGTTGACAGATTGAAAGAGAAGGGAAAGATGTTACAATCACGGCTTTCTCTAAGATGGTGGGCTACGCTCTAAAGGTATGCTTCCAGTCAGCCTCCGATCATAATATATGCAAAGTCCCAGGTTCTTGGAATTATGAACACCTTTAGGTTCATTATATGACCAAGGCTACGTTTAGCAACCATAAGCTGACTTATTTTTTAAGCTTATTGAAAAAGACCCTTTTAATTAGCCATGAGCTAACTTTTTTATACATCACTTCAAGTAGTGTTTCAATAAATTCCAGGGGCCTTTTCCACTTTTTCGAATTGCGCCTCTTATATTTTCCAATTAATTTTCAACATGGCATTTTCAGCCATTTTACATTGTCATCTAGCATATCAACTAGTCTAGTTTACCAAACAAGACTAGTTTATCAGCTACCTTATCGGCCAACAACTAGCATTTCAGCTGACAGCTTGCTTATCAGCTAGTTTGCCGAACATAACCCAAGTTTCCTGCACTAAAGCCATGTACTGTGATGTTCTAATCCCAGTTTGATAAACCAAAGTAGCAATCTTTGAATTTGTTTTGCGTTACTAATCCACCGTTTTCTGTGAATCTGATGTAGCTTTGTTGTGTGATTGTAATTAATTAGGCTGCCGAAATACTTGAAAAGGACGGAATAAATGCCGAGGTAAGTTCAACATGACCAAAAGCGGCAAAACTTAAGTTCTTGTCTGTTCTATCTAGCTAAATGAAAGCTCTCAGTTTTGAAAACAGTAATATTGAACCGTTATTTTGTAGGTAATAAACCTGCGATCCATTCGGCCACTTGATCGAGCCACAATCAATGCTTCAGTCAGGAAAACCAATAGGCTGGTTACTGTTGAGGAAGGGTTTTCTCAACATGGTGTTGGTGCTGAAGTCTGGTATTAACTAGTTTCTCATTGGGCCAATCTGAGCCTTATTCAGCAATTCTTCKGTTACCATGTGAATATGTAGAACCCAATCAGATTACACTCACTACAACAAAATTGAGTTTATAGGATGCCAAAAATGTCTTAAACATCCTAATAGATTGCTTTACAAGACTTAATTTATAGGACTAAACGATAAAGCGTCATATCTAAAGGTGTTGTAGGAAGTTTATAGGATGTTTTTGGACGTCGTAACATATTTTTTTAGGACGATTTTATAAATGAAAAAGCGTCGAATTAGCTGCTTTATAAAACAATATTTGAAAAATGTCTTATATGAACAACTTTCCTATAAAAAGATGTGTTCATATGACACTTCTCAAAAATGTCCTACAAAATAACTAATATGATGTTTTGTAAAATAAGTGTCTAAAAAACTTGTTAAAATGCTCAAAAGCATCCTATAAACTTATTATAACATCTTTAGATAAGACGTTTTGTTGTTTAGTCCTGTAAACTTAAGTCTTATAAAGTGGTCTGTCTATCTATCACACAGAATTTGTTGGCGTCCTGTAAGGCTGTTTTTGTTGTAGTGTCTCCAAAGAGCCCTTGAGTTGAGCAGAATTATTCCAACATATATCGAGGAAAAATGGTCCATTTCTAGCTGGTGTTGAACTCTAAAAGTTATTACGAATTGCAGATGGATGACATACTTCTAGATAGTTAACAAGCGGTATGTAATGGTTTTCTTTGTGTAGTGCAACGGTTGTTGAGGATAGCTTCGGTTATCTTGATGCCCCGGTGGAGAGGATTGCCGGGGCTGATGTTCCAACGCCATACGCCGCTAATCTCGAAAGATTGGCTTTTCCGCAGGTCATGTTTCTTACTACAACTACTTTATTTTTCAAGTATATAATACTTGTATACGGCAAATACTCACACAAACTCCTCACATTTGGTGAGGTTTGAACTCTTGACCTCTTCTACCGGTAATCCGGGTACTGTTGGGCCAGTGATGAACGGACAAAACTGGACAAAACTGCCCTCAGTTTCTTTTTTCCTTGCTCACAAGGTTCGATGAGTTGCTCCATTTTCGGTTGTTTTGATTGTTGAACATGTCATGTCTTTACATGATTTCTGCAGATTGAGGATGTTGTTCGTGCAGCCAAGAGAGCCTGTTTCAGATCCGTACCCATGGCTGCAAATGCTTAATTGAGGGTTTACAACTTTTCGGATGCACATATATATATATATATATATATATATATATGTATATATATATATGATGATTTATGAATAATTGAGGTTTGTACATGGCTAATGTTGCCTCCACTACTGGTAAAATCTCATGTCCCCAAGTCCCATGTCGTCCTCTGTCCACCAATAAGGTTAGAATACATCATCAGTTGTTTATGTTCTCAAGCTGTGATCTTGTGTGAATAGGGGTGTATAAGTCGTGCGGTTGAGTAGTAGGTTATTTGAGCACGACTTGAAAATAGCAGGCTCGAGCTTGAATTTTTCAAAGTAGGACTCGAGCTCGAGCTTGAACAATTTTTGTATCATAAACTCGAGCTCGATGTGACTAATGGCTCGAACTCATGACCGATTAACTTGTTTATTGGCTCAAGCTTGATCTAGGGGTGGGGTAATTTTGTCCAAATAGCAGTCTTGGTATAATGGAAGGAATTAAATTCCATCACCACCCACCACGACTATGCTACTATTGCTCGTCATGTCCTACCCCTAACCCACCACCCCACCACTACTGTCGCCGCCACCCACCCTACCCCAACACTAACCACCATGTCGCTATTGCTGTCATCACACCTACCCATCCCTGATCACTCACGGCATATCCCTACTACAATCATGCTACTAGCTTTACTGTCACTCCCCTAATCTAACCCCCACCATCACACCATTATTGTCGCCGTCACAATTGCCACTAAATTCCATTCTGTGAACCAAATGCCCTTGAAATTGTCAGGGGAGAGTATTGGGTAGCTATTATAAACAATTCATGGCATGAATTAGCGGTGAAGGAAGGAAGACATGAAATGCTACATCATGATTGGTCAATGAAGCCACGAACGTGAGGCTAGAGTAGAGATGGCCAAAAATCAGTCTGGACGATTCCCAAATTGGTCCCTTCCAAATTGGGAGGGGCCTTGAAATTTCATAAATAGTGTAATTGGTTTCAAACTATAGGGTCATAATTGGTCCCTATCGATCCCAATTTGGCCATCCCTAGGCTTAGTTATCACATCACTTTCGATTGTTGGTTATAGCTCCACTGTGACCGTCTTAGAGAAAGTTTTGACATTAAGAAAATGGGTTTAGAGATGCAGGAGACGCCAACCGACTATTTGACTCCTATATCACGGAGGATTAAAATTGTTAATGGAATGGCTTTACGTCTTTATTTTGTTTTCTTTAATACCATGATAACACACAGTTGATCATAGATTTTGTTTCCATTACGTTGGGATAATTAAGTGGTAGCACGGGACCATATTCTTCTACACAGAGGATTAGGAGTGTTTGTGATCCGGTTTATATGGTTTAACCCTCGAAACCACAAACTAAATTAATAGCAGTTTGGGAAGTTTTTCAAACCAAGCGGTTCGAAAGCAAGTCATCAAACTTTGGTCAAAGCGGACCACAATTAGACCAATTATGGTTTCTAAACTAAAAATATTTATAACATCCATCTCCAAAATATTTTTTAGCAATGTAAAATAATTTAAAACTACTATGTCCAATTATAAAATAAATATCTGTTTTCAAAATTAAATAACATTGAACAAGTTGGAAAAAAAAAAGTTAAACAAATCCACCAGCAATAGTTGGAATCTTGGACAAACATTGAACAAATTGAAAAAACCGTTTGGAATTTTGGTTTTTGACAGATTTTGTAATTTTATAATTAGACCATAAAAGTTGACTTTACAACATTGAAAATTAAATATTATTAATATTTGTGTAATTTTTTTTAAGTATATTTATACTATATTATAAAACATTTGACAAAAATTCTTAAAACTCGTTTTTAATGCATGAAGTACTGTTTATTGATGCATATTACTTAAAATTCAAAATTACAAGTAATTTTGCGTATGTACCATTTATTAAAGCTTCATTTTTAAATTCGTGTAACTAACTGCAGATAAACATAATCAAATACAGGATAAACATATATTTTAAATATATAAAATCTAAAATATAATTAAGATAATCATTGAGTTTCTAACCAAATGTTTAATTATTATCTTTAATAAAAATTATATTATTAAACCAAAAATAAATTACTTTGTTATTAGATCTAAATTAAATTATAATAAAAAATTGAATTAAAGAAGTTATACCAAAAAAATGAAAACTATTAAATAGTTAATTTAAAACTAATATCGAATTTTTTTAAAATTTTTTTTATGCTATCTTCAAATTTATATTTTATTTAAAAATAAAAACATTATCGTTTTATCAAAACCACACAAAATTGTATTATATCGATACAGACAAACAATAAAAACTAAAAAGTAAAATGGAGATTTATCTCACTGCATTGCGCGAGTATCCTTCTAGTAATATTTATATACGACAAACATAATAAATGAACTCACCCACCCTTCTTACCTTTGGGGAGGTTTGAACCCCTTATCTCCTAGGAGGCCTAAGGCTCCCATATCGTTAGACCAAAGTCCCTTTTGGTATACATACATATGTCTTTTGACAGTTAGTTATGTCTAAGGGCTTGTTTGTTTTTCAAAATTACTTCTTAATACCTTTGAAGTCTGATTCGTTGAGGCGTTTGGGGTATTAAGAGCATTTGTTTTATTTTTAAAATAAAAGCTTAAAAGCTCTAAATGTCCTCTGAAATTTTAAGTGGTAAATATATCTCTTAATACCTCTTAATCTTAATTCGTCTTCTATCATATGGTTCATATTTTGAGGGTTGAAAGATATTTGTTAGCAAAACCTATTTATCTTTTATACTTTTGTAAAAAAAAAACTATTTATTTTTTATATTTTTGCACTAGTTTAACCGATTCAGATTTCAGACTTTAGAAATAAAAACAAACAATCTTATTGATCCAAATTTCAAACTTCAAGACCATCTCTTATAAATCAGAAGTAAAATCAGACTTCAACACATCTTAAAAAACAAATGCCACCTAACTCACTCAAATAACGTTTAAACCGTAAACAAAACCTACCAGTTTGACTATTTTTCCAAATCATAATGGCCTATTAAAACGTTCAAATCACCAAAAACAATATGATTTAATTTGATTTTATTGATTTCAACGGTGAAACAGTTTCTTTTATCTACATATATTTAGGCATGGCAACGGGGCGGGGATGGGGCGGGTTTTATAATCCCCGACCCTAGCCCCGGTTTGTAGTAACGTCCCCCAGTCCCCGGCGGGTACGGGGATTTTCATCCCGCCCCACCGGACAAATCTCTAGCACTCCCCGGTCAAAACCGGGTAAAACCCCGCTCAAACCCCATAAATAGTATCCTTTATTTTGATTCTACCGAGGGACCCCGGCTCCGGTTTGAGTAACATCCCTTGTCCCTGGCCCCGGTTTGAGTCTACCGGAGATCCCGAAACCCGTTTTAGTACGAAATCCCCGTCCTTATTCGAGTCGGGTGAACGGGATTTCCCACAGGGTCGAGATAAATCACCATCCCTACATATGTTCTCCATGCACCTTCCCTAGGCCCCTCATTTAGGAGTGGGCATTTGGTCTAACGTCACTTCTTTGAACCAATGCTTATATTAATAATAACATGTAGAATTTTCTTTTGACAAATGTGTTTTGTAAAGTATGTAAATAACGAAATTGATGCACCACAAAGAGCGTGATTGAAAAACGCGGGGTGCCCATGCCCCATGCCCCTACACGTTTTCTTGATTTTTCTTACACGTCCAAGCATCCTAAACATATTTATCTACTTATTAAAAAAAAAATATGCTATAAAAATATTTAATGGATTAAATTTAATTATATTCAAGTGAAATATTATTTGGTCTCTTGTTATGTAAATTATGACACGATAACCCAGCCGCAAAGAAACTTTGACTCTTGACCAATGACCACACCCATCGCCATCGTCATGGCATGGCCCATACAGAAATTCAATTATCATCTTTATCTACCCTAAATTACATTCTTGGTCCCTCTCGTTTACTTAGAATCAGATACGGTGCTTGTAGTTTGCATTTCGTTACGAGTGGAATAATATGCCCCAAGTGTTAACTCTTAATCTGTTAAATCAGGGATAATTTCGTCTTTTTACCAATTTTCTTAAATTTTTATTAAAAACAAATACTAAAGTTGTTGTTATCCATGAATCTGCTCTTTGTTCTTTATCCAGTCTTGTTGTATTATCATCAATGTCCACCAAAATTCACCAACAACTTAAATCGAAATCCCTTATTCCATGTTAAGAAATGATAACAAATTTCAATCGGAACCCAATCTAAATCAAACTTCCTTAAACATGATTTTAAGAACAACAAACCCTAATCTCAAGACTAAAATCAAAACCCTACATCTCTAAAGTCAGATAAATTTTGGAACTAGATAAAGAAAGACGAAGAGTTCTTTGAAGTTTGAGAAGAGAGATAGAATAAATGGGATGTGATATGTCCGTTCAAATTATATTAGAAGAACCAAGACACTACGTATACTTATTTCGAAATAACAACAGCTTTGATTTTACCCTCTTAGAACAAAGGACCCTGATACCAAATGACATCTGACCTAGCGGTATGTGAGTTTTTAGTCTCCTACGAATTAAATGGTTCAAACTTCACTAAATGTAAGGAGGGTATGTGAGTTTATCTATTTAATTTGTCATATGTAAATATTGTATACTTAAAAAATGACCCTGATTTTAATGAAATGCACACATTAAGAACGCTAAATATACTTATTTTGAAAAATGGGTCGTATCCAAATTTTAAGTAAATCATAGGGATAAAAAATGTAATTTACACTAATTATTATCTTTTATAAAAAGAAGTTACTAGAATCTATACAATTTAATTTTGAAAAATTAAT
>NC_037542.1:13358509-13364629 GCF_001531365.2 Cynara cardunculus var. scolymus | reverse complement strand
AGTCTAGATCCCTTCACACGCTTTGCACCTTAACTCTTCTTCTCATAGGACTATTCACCTACAACTTTGTTCCATTAAATATAAATAAATAAATCTAATATTTAATTTCACACAATTTAATACAATTTCTTAATTTGATAACAATGTAGATTAAAATAATGAAAGAAAAAACACTGTAACGTATTTTCTATGAAATAATCTAAAAGAATATTGTTTTACTTTATTTGACCAAAATATACAATAGTCAAACGGTTACATAATTTCATAACGATCGTTGGTTATTAAAAAAAATACCTTTAACGCCCCCTAATAAAGAAAAGAAACAAACATTTTTTTTAATATATTTTGCGAATGCAATTCTTATTTATTTTTAGTAACAGAAAAACCACTATAATACGTTTAACCATAAAAAAAATATGATTTTATATAATATTTAAAGTATAAAAATTTATTATCAGGAAATGAAAATTTTTAAATATTGTTATTTTATGTAAAAATATATTAATTAAAAGAAAAGTTAAAAAAATCCAAACAATCTTTTCCATTTTAAAAATTGTTAAGTTGATGAATTAGTTTTTGAATTAAAAGACAAATAATTTTTTTTTCTTAAATGAAAAATCATTAAACTTTCTATTTTGATTGATTAAGTTTATGAGATTTTTTTTAATAAATAAACCATCATAATTTTAAAAATTAGTTACTTACATCATTTTAACCCAAAAATGTTACATTAACCTACTAACAAGAGTTCGATAGTTTATTTATTTATTTATTTTTTAAACCAAGGTTTTGGTCATTTAAAATGTGAAAGCTTATGATCTTCATTTAAAAAAAATAGTTCATGGACTTAATTATTCAAAATGAGAACGTTTAATGGTTTTTTTCATTCACGAATTAAACCATTTAAAATGAGAAAGTTTATTAGGTTTTTTTTGGACTTTTCCTTGAATAAAATGAGTTAAAAGTAAACAGAAGTTGCTAAAATTACGTATTTTCTCTTCCTATGCTTTACTGAAAATTGTTATTTTTATTTTTGTATTTTTGAAATTACAATTTTCATCCTCATACTTTATAATTTATTGTTATTTTTATCAGTATTATTTACAAGTTATTGGCACCTGAGATAAATTCCTTTACTTAGGGGATCAAGTGGTAATTGAGCAATGAACTAATATCTTTCGGTATATGGCGAAGGTAAGGGCTTGGGCTTGGGCATGGCATGAGGGTTGTTAAGCTCACACCCATTGTAAGACTTTGTAAGAAATGATCGCTTGTGCCGTTGTTTTCATCGTTGTGCTTTACAATTCGTTTATGTTTTTCTCACTACGAATTTACAGAAGTCAGGCAGTTGATTGCCTTCAACCATACCGATTGAATTCTCTGTTTTCTATCTCCTACTTAGAAGGATAATAATTAGCCTGAGGGATGAAAATAAAGAATGAATGCTACGATCCATATTTTGAATGGGCATGATGTAACACCCTGAAATTTCTTCCCCTTCGTCTCCAATTGCATCTTTCGCGTCAAATTTCCTCTCGTTCCGTTACGAGGTATTCTTTTATTTTCTAATATTCTTGAACTCATATATATATGTAGTTTTTATAGCTGAAATTTAGCATTTTCAGTTGCGTATCTAGTCTAAATCTAAGGGAGATCCTTCACTTTTACATTTACATTTTTACTTGCCTTAGGCTTGAGGATATTTGAAAAAAAAAAAAAAAAAATGGGGGGGGGGGTATTATCTGATGTTCTATGACCCATAACCTAACCAACCATTCTTAGTTTGACACCTCACCTTAGTTTGGAAGTCCTTACCTTTTAGTGTGTTGTCATGAATGAAGTCAGAGAGGAAGCATGGTCTCAAAACCCCATAACTCACTACCACCGCAAGAAACCTCAGTTCTAGCTTCTTCCATAAAATTCTTTTGCACCATCGCCTCCTTGCCTGTACTGCTGCTTACCGCGCCTCTAACCTTGTCCGCCGGCGCTCCGGCCATTGTTACAGCTCCGAATGCAACTGTTCCGTGCAGCCCCTTCTGTCCCCTCGCTCTTTCAAACAGCAGCAGCAGTGCTGTGAAGACAGCAGCTGCGGGACTCTTCGTCCTCCACACCTCGGCACCAACATCGTCGGCAGCAAGAGGCAGCAGCAAACAGCAGCTCAAAGTGTGTTGCTCTGCTGTGTTTTCACCTTCATCGGCAGCAGCAAACGGCAGCAGAAAACAGCAGCTCAAAGTGTGTTGCTCTGCTGTGTTTTCACCTTCATCGGCAGCAGCAAACGGCAGCTCAAACCGTGCTGCTCTGCTGTGTTTTCACCATCGTCGGCAGCAAGAGGCAGCAGCAAACAGCCTTGCTGCTTGGTTCTTTGTTCGACAGCATCAACACCAACAGCAGCCCTGCTGTTTTGTTMTTCGTTTCGTCAGCATCAACATCTTTAGCAACAGAAAACAGYAGCCTTGCTGCCTGTTTKCCTCGTTCCGACWGTCCCGATCAGCAGCAAGTGAGTCCATTATACCTTTCAAATAGAACCTTATACATGTGAAATGAYACAATGTTACCTCCTATGTTATTGGTGAAATCGCTTGCTCGGTAGGAATTAGAGATTTCCTTTAGATAAATGAATTAGTTTAGRAGTCCCGTTTATATTGATAAGAGAAGTGTGGGAAGATGGTCTTAGTTACTTGTTAAGAATACTTATTTAGAATAGTTAAGACCATAAGACTCGTAATTGCAAAATAGGGATATTCCGTTCAGTTAAGGGCACGTGCAAGATCTTAATGTGGAATATGTATCATTATGTTTAAGGTACTGAATTTAAGTATATGTTTGTTATGTACTAAGTTTTTAAACTTGAAGGTGTTTCTTGTATATGTGTGAAGGATGGTATAAGTTGGATTTGGGCATTATGATTATTATGTGATTTCCAAACCACCTTCTCACTTTCACTCGGAAATAGGCATTGAGATTATTATGTAATTTTCGAGATAAAGAGCTTATGATCACGTTCGACTATATACTGGTTTAGGTTGATGTCGATGGTTCTAAACCTGCAAGTGGCGCTCTATAACGTTGATCTATGACTTACTTTGTGTTCCGTCATGATTAGCGGTAAATCGGGTCTCCCCCGTCATATTCGGATGTTTTAGTCTCGCCTTGAGTTTTTTTAAGCATAGTGTTCATTTTGTATCGTTCGGGGTTACGTTCCATATAGATATGAATATATATATATATATATATATTCAAACATATTCTTGTTTGTTATTTACTTTGATTTTAATGGTTGGACTCACTAGGCGTAAGCCTAACACTTCTTCTTGACGTGGCTGGTTTATCAGGTTCCTTTTAGCGACGGGGTTCTTAAGGGTTGAGAGGAGCGCTGATTTGTGAAAGGCTCTTTTGTAGATATAGCCTTGTATCTTTTAGCGTCGCATCTTGTTATTTCGATATTTTTGGAGATTGATGGGAACACCCGTCTTTAATCTAGATAGAATAATCTAGATTAGTAGGTTGTTAATTATCATCTCGTCATCTGAATTTCTTTTGTAATCGCATTACTGTTACCCTTGCGGTGAAACTTATTTTATTGCTCAAATTTAAGTTCTTGTTAAGCTTTCTTAGTTTAGCTTTTAAATCTTTTATTCGGGTGTTACACATGAATACATAATCTACATGATAACTTCCAATTTGAATATTCGCTATTCTTCTATATTTGTATTCAGGGGGATTTTCTTTTGATAACTCATGTAATTGTGATAACCTTGAGAACTTATGTCAATTCATATGATTTTTTCATCTAAGATTAGAAATCGGAAGATCAACATATATTAGTTTCACAATGCAGACATTTTTAGTTTGTTTGTGAAACAAATGTCTACACGTAAAAAAGTTTCATATTATGAACCAAATATATATAAATCAAACACGTTGTGAAACAAATATATGTTCTTTCAATATATTAAATGCAAGTCTTGTATGAAAAAAAAAATCATGCGAAACAATATTTTAGGGTAAAAATTCTTACGGTTATCACAATATAAGGTGTTCTCAAATAATTAAGCCTCTTGTAATCTAATAACCAACTTAACGGGTTTCGTCAAGCTACCAATATGCTTTGTATTATCGACGATTTCTATATAAGACAGCCAACGCTCCCGACATGGCACAACTAGTTGCCTAATTACAAAGTACAGGGACGAAGACATAATTTCAAAATGATAGGGTCAAAAACCGTAATGTTCAACAAATCATAAGGACTAAAAACGTAATTTAGTGTAATATAAGTTTTGGAACGGGAAGGAAGGGGAGTAGTGATTTGACAACATAAACCAGATTCTTCTCGTCTTCCCCCCTTTCAAGAGAGAGAGAGAGACGACGATAATACACATACCACAAACATTGCATTGACCCCCTTCCCTTTGATATTTCAATCTACAATTGTTGTTCTTCATTTTTCTATTCATAGCTTATACTGAATTCTGTTGGAAAACATTCTTCAATCGGCAAAGCTTCTTGATTGGAGAAACTTGAATCAAAACGACGATGAAGACTCCCTTCATAAAAGTGCGTGGACTGGGGCTACACAGGGACAATAAACGTGACCGCCAAGCTATTCAACGATCTCTAGCTCAATTAGATGAGCTCTCTCAGGCTTCTCAGGTTTTAAACTTTTAATTCTTTTGTTTTTTTACCTGTTATTATGAATTCTCAATTTATCAGCAAAATATCATCTGGAGATTTTGTTTTAGAATTTTGAAATTCTGACGTGTTTCCAACGTAATGCAATTGGTATGATTCATTGTTGTTTTAGGCGTTAATTCGTACATATGTTTTTCTAATTGAATCAATTCTTGTTCGGAGTTATTTATGAAGTTGCGTTTTCAACGGAATGTAATTTCGTGTGATTCGTTGTTGTTTTAGGCGTTAATTCCTACTTCTGTTTTTCTAACTGAATGAAATCTTATTCGGAGCTTAATTTTGATTGATAGGCAACTGATAGGTCAGTTCTTCGTACTAGAAGTTGAATGGAATGGGATGGAGTTTCATGTACAAAATATTTGGTTGTGGTATCTATTATATTCGCATGCTAATCGTGAATTTCGTTCATTTTTTCAGGATATGCAAGACATGAGAGATTGCTATGACAGTTTACTATCGGCTGCAGCAGGCACCACGAACAATGCATACGGTATTTAATCGTTGCTCCTTTATAAATTCTGAACAAATGAAATTTTCGCCTTGAAGGTTGATGTTCTTATTTGCGTTGTGATTTGACAAACTAATCAATTGGAATCTAATGATAAAACAAAAACTAGCCTCCTTAGAGTGCTAGTTGATGATAGACTAGGCTAGTTCAGGCTAATTCTCAAACTTCTCTTGCTAGTTTAGTTGGAAAATTTACAACTGTTAACTTGTTCATGCCCCTGTTAGCTCGTAAGTCAAGGAAAGATGTTTTATATGCAGCCTAGGGCCCTAGTTATCCAGATTTATGATCGTCATTCCAATTATTTAATATCTTAGTTCAGTGTGAAGCCAAAAATATTGGTGGAAGCAAGGGTTACTGTGTATTTTGTGTTGAGTCCTGCTGATCTAATAGGTGCCTTACATAGCAGATAGCCTGATCCAGGAACATCTGAAATTGTTGAAGTCTAACTTCTGTTTTGTTTGTTTTCTGCACAACTACCTAAATCTTAATGTTACTAGGAACATTGAAAATTTCAGTATGGTGCTACTGGTTTAACGTTATTGTATTGTTCCTTTTACCTATCGTTTAGAAGCACTTCTCTCTTATTTGGTTCTTAAAAATATGATGGGTTTTTATGCCACCATGGCTTCCTGCAAATTCCTTTCATTGTCTTCCCCTCATGATGGAATTCTTACATCTTCTAATTCTGACCATCTATTTCAGAATTCTCGGAATCATTACAGGAAATGGGTGATTGTCTTCTTGCAAAAACCGCACTAAGTGATGACGAAGACAGTGGTGAGTAGCAAGTTAATGATGTTCATATTTACAGTGGAGTTATTTGTCCAACTTTCTTTAATAGTTCCTATTTCATCTTATTTAATCTCCAACTATGAGCGAGCACCATTATTTAAGTTTTGTTTTTTTTTGGTGATTTAATT
>NC_037542.1:13322545-13358499 GCF_001531365.2 Cynara cardunculus var. scolymus | reverse complement strand
GGGGGGGGGGGGACGACTTCACTTGTAGAAAGTACCGTTTGTCACTAATGGTCATTGAATTGATCATCTAGACCTTCCACGACATCATTGTAGACGTCCGATCTTCTTAATGGTTTTGATGTTTATAAATAGAATGTAAATAGTGGCCCAGTGACATTTTTGTTACCTTGACATTACAACTGCAATTTATGTGTTCTAGTATGTGAACAATCTTCTGCAGAACATCTGCTTCTGTTTGTCAACTTGCTCCCTTTGCTTCTGTGCTACATTGATAATTTCTTATCCCAAATGATTCAGAGCTGGACACTTGTAAAAAGCCAAAGACTACTAAAGAACTAGATGAAATAAGTGCAAAATAAACTCACCTTCTAATAGAAGACGTCATCAAGGGAAATTGATAATAATTCACTAAAGCATTACGCACAGAAGATACCAAAAGCTAGTATGCACCAGGGCACACTGGTCTTCTTACATGCCATTATATGTTACCATTAAGGTACAACTCTCAAAGGATCATATATGAACCTATTACTTTACATATGGCTTCCTTCTTCAGGATAAATATTCTGGAGCTTAAGTTTTCATCTTTTGTCTTGTTTTATATTTTTTTTTTGTATTTCTACTTTTTCATTTCCTTGGATTTTGTTAACACAATCATCTTGCAGGCAGAGTCTTGCTAATGCTGGGAAAGGTGCAGTTTGATATCCAGAAGCTGATCGACAATTATGTGGGTTCTTATGCTATACATGTGAAACAATTTTCTAGTTTTTAATTTGTATGACTTATTCATGACCATCTCAAATTACTCTTTCAGCGATCACATATTTCTCAGACAATTACAGTTCCTTCAGAATCTCTTCTCAATGAATTGCGTGTAGTTGAGGTCTGTAGTTTGCTCCTGTTTTAATTATTACATGACATGCATCAATCTATTACTTCATCTTTCTAACAGGTTTCTAGTAGACCTTGATGATGGTTGATTGTACCAAGAATTAGAATCAGGTGTACAAACTCTGGAGATAGCACCTAGAAATGACATACATAATCTTTTATGCTATCACCTTACAAAGAAAATTATCATGAATTAATGTCTGCATTCTGTTTCATACCATTGCATATTACTTGTCAAAACTTTTGCTGGTGTTTATTTATTTATTTTTCATTTCTTGTCCATCCTTCTGCAGGAAATGAAAAAGCAATGTGATGAGAAAAGGTATGAAATGATTTGCCTCTTCCTGTTGTATATCGTTTAAGTTTGGTTACTGATACAAATTTATACCTTATATGTGTATCCCTAGGATGACATATGAAGTAATGAAAAAACAATATGAAAAGGGAAGGTCGAAAAGCAGTAAAGGAGAGTATGTTTCTTCTCGCCAGCTGCAATCAGCTCGGGATGAATTTGATGAGGAGGCTACCTTGTTTATACTTCGGATGAAGTCTTTGAAAAGGGGGCAATCTCGGAGTCTTCTAACACAGGCTGCTCGACACCATGCTGCTCAGGTTTTCAGCTCAATAATAAATGTTGTCATTTCCTATGTAGGAGGTTTATTGGCGTGTGGCAAAACTTCTTACATGTTAGAAAACAGATGTGTTTTTTCAGGAAGGCCCTCAAGTCTTTGGAAGCAATTGAGCCACATGTTAAATCGACCACTGAACAGCAGCATATTGATTACCATTTCAGTGGGCTTGAAGATGATGATAGGGATTCTGTTTTTCTTACTGATGATGAAAATGACGAAGACGAAAGTGATGATTACTATGATGGAGTTGAAGATGGCAGGAATGTTCAGAAGAATGAAGTTTCTAGCTCAGGAAACTCAATGGAGGCAAGAAGTTCATTTCCTGCTACTGACTCAAAAAACTCTAATACTTTCTGCAAAAACTTTTATGGCATCGGCTAAACATCCTTTTCATATTTCTTTCATTTCTGCAGTTGGATAATGAAGACCTTACATTTCCGAAAATTGGTTCTGTGAACTCAACACAGGTAAAAGAAGCTTATCATTCCAGCAAGCCTTC
Organism: Cynara cardunculus var. scolymus; assembly: GCF_001531365.2. NCBI lineage: Eukaryota > Viridiplantae > Streptophyta > Magnoliopsida > Asterales > Asteraceae > Cynara > Cynara cardunculus. The sequence goes on along the minus strand of NC_037542.1, from coordinate 13,356,477 downwards.
AGCTTTTACATTGAGATGTTTCTTTATTTAGGAAGAAATACTGTTATCTTATTACAAGTAACTAACAGATATATTTAGGTATACATCCTTAAATGAGATTTTATTAACATTAATGACTTTCCGATGAGTATAAACTGTAGGAGGCCATGAATTTAATTGAAATCTCATTTAAGGTTGTATACCTAAATGACCCGTTTATAACATATGCAAGAAATTTGAACTTAAAATAACAAAGCATGCTCCATTGAATATATAATGTGTGTATGCTAGTAAAGTAGATGTTAAACCCCCCATGGACCTTTTAATGTGGGACAGGATTGAACAAAAACTTCTTGTCCCATGTTTGATACGATATTAGACTTGGACATGACAGGATTGAGTGAGACAAATGCATTTATTTGTTCTTTGGTGGAACAAAAAGGTCAGGAAGATGTGACAAGATTGGTAAATTACTAAACTATCCATATCAAATCAAAACCCCAAAACCTTGCACAATTTTTTCACCCATCAACCTCACTATCGCTCGTTCAGTCCTGTTTGCATATCAAACGAACCCTTAGTAGGGAGGAGTCGTTCTCATTAGCTGGAAATGATGTTCTTCCCCATCTTTTCTTTTGTTCAAATACTTTACTGTATTCAATTTGCTACATCCTTTTCCTATTTTCACGCCACCATATTTTGGATTTGCAGACAAATACGTACAGAAGAACTTTCTTGAACACAGGAAGCAAATCCGCTCCACTTTCTGCAGAGACTACTTTTGATCCAAATGAAAGGTATCGGCCACGAAAGCTGAACACGTATGTTCTCCCAACCCCACTTGAGAAGAGTTCAGCTCCTTCAAGAACTGAAACCCAACATCCTCAACAGATACCACCAACTAATACTAATATGTGGCATTCATTGCCATTAGAACAGAAAAATTACGAAAATATTTTCAAAAAGGAAAACAATTCACGACCAATTGTCTCAAACGATAGTAAACCAACTCCAGTAGCAGAAGCACCCTCCTCGGTGCAACTTGATTCAGGTCCTGCTTCTACTTCCAAGAAAATCAAAAGAGATGTTTTTTCTGGACCGTTGATGGGTAAAATCAAACGAGATGCTTTCTCTGGTCCATTGATCGGTGGGTTTCAGTCAAAGCCCCTGTTGTCTACTAGTGGTTCTATTGGATCAACAACAAACCATCTGCCTTCTTCTGCTCCTCCCTTCCGCACTACATTGACTCAGCCATCGGAAGTTCATGTTAGTTCTGTACCGTTACCTATGATCAGAGAACTCCACGAACTCCCAAGACCTCCTCCTGCAAATATAGCCTCTAATAAAACTTCAAAAGTTGGCTTCTCGGCCCCCTTGGTGGCATACAAAGGCGATATTGATGATTCAGCAGCAGCATATACGCTTCCATTACCGTCCTCAAAAAGTCAAAGAGAAACTTGGAAGTTAAGGGGAGATGAGTCACCTCCTCTATCACCAATCACCTTTAGAAACTTCTAGTTCTAGTTGCAGTCCACCTTGTTGGATTATAGGTATATAACTACACTTTTATTTATATCTTCCACATGTATATGTTTTATATATGACATATGGTAGAATCCATTACAGGATTACTTAAAATTTTAACTAGCTTTATAGCATTTCATGGAATAGCACTCTCTTGGTTTTGTGGGCCAATCTTGTCTTGCACATTTTCTAAGCAGGATTATCTCCATTGACACGTAATCATTTAGAACCAATATATTGTACAAACTTACAAACCAGTTATCATGTGTTGTTTCGAAATAAAACATGTGAAAATGTGGGGTGGTTTTGTATATGGATTGTATACCCACTCACTGTATATACACATGAAAACTAGGGTGATGCTTGTATTACTTACTAATTGAGCTTTCTGTCCAATTGGCGTCAGAGTCAGGTAACATATAATTTGGTGCCACTGAATCCGTCTATATAAGACTTCAATTTATAAACAGAGCAACATTTCTAGATTTACAGGATTTTAGAAAGAAGTCAGTTCCAAACTAAAATTTCAATCCATTTGGCTCTCGACTCTCTCTTTTCCTGTTTTAAGGATGTAACAACAGCTATTAAGAGAGAGATTAAATCAGGGAATCGACTATACAAAAGAGGCACATATATATAAATGGTGCTTCTATTCTGGGCACAGCCTTTATAAATGGTGCTTCTATTTTGGACACAGCCTTTCTAGAGCCATGCTTTCATCACCCCCTACAGCTTCCAATGTCTTCTTTACCAATGGTTCTGGAAACCCCATTTCAACGAGCTTCTGCACCTGCAATCAACAATTCGTTGCAATTCAAGTTTTATTCTTTTAAACAATCTTTTGTTGTCAAGATACAATAAACAATCAATGGGTCATTGACCCAACGGTTCCCGGGGAAGGGACGGACTAAGTTGGTGCATGTGGTGGCACGGGCCACCGCTTCATTACTCCGTCGTGGTGTAAAAAATTATAGGGTCGTGAAAAGTGCCACTGTATATATTTTGAAACTACAATGAGGACACAAGTTTCCCTTGGTAGAGTTGGTTTGCAAGGCTTTGCTTCCACCCTAGACCCGATTTTGAATCCTGTTAGTGTTATTTTCTTAGTTTTTAGCTTTTAGTTACAGATTTATTATGTTTCTGAAAAAAAGTTGCAATTGAAGAATTGAACGAAGGACCTCACATATGAAAGGCAATGATCTAACCAACAGATCAATGGTGATTTTGTAAAAAAGATCTCTATATTTGTTTCTTATTGTCAAATGCTGCCATCACTTGAAAAAAATTCTAGGTGCATCTCGGCTAAAAGGTCAAGGGTTCAAATCTTACGAAATATGAGGAGTGTCATGAGTATTTGCTATATATAAAAATATTATATACTTCACAAAAGAAAAAAAATAAACAAGGGTGGTAGAGCATACCTTCTCACTGAACCCAGCAGATGAAGCCTTGGCAAAATCCTCCGTCCAACGCCGAGCTGTAGCAACATATGTAGCATAATCACCAATATACTGCGGAGATGGAAACAAAAACAACAACTAGCATTGGATGAAAAAATTACAACGGCGCAAAAGACAAAGACATGTGAGGGAGGAGACGGCAAAAGGTTAACCTGTTTGGCAACAACAGCATCTTGGGGATCATTGGGTTCTGGGGATGACAACAGAGCTTGTAAAGAAATCAGAGCAGTTTTTAGGTTTAGCGCTGGACTCCAGTTGTTCTTTAGAATATCAAGACAAATTGCTCCAGTTTGGCTACTGATGTTTGGATGCCTTACAATTCAAAAGGTTTACATCTTAGAATGTATATTATTGTCCTCTTAAATAATGAAATATATTTATAAAAAAAGAGTCCTTTTAGGGGGTTGGGTGAAGGGGTTAATGTTGAATTCTTCTTACCAAACTTTTGTAGTAAACCTCATTTTAGGAGGCTCAAAGGGATACCCATCTGCAGAACATCAGGAGAAATGGACATTGTTATTGATTATACAGAAACTTTAACCATGATTTCTGTTGATGCTTTAATTTAAATTGAAGAAGTCAAAAGATTTCATGTTCATGATAAACAAATTTCCCTAAATAGATATAGCACACAGTTGAAAGTAGCATAACAGATGGGTAAGAAATAAACAGCTATAGCTGTTGTCCTCATTTCAAGTGGACTATGGAAGGTATTGAATTTGAAGCTCCAATGACGATACTAACCTTGGGAGGGTTAATCACAAAATGGGGACCAATTGATTTTGACTTCCAAAAGTTACACGTTATAAGTCTCTTTCATCAAATATGGGACGGCAAATGGTGCTCAAAGGGAAAATTGCTGATCTGAAACCAAACATGCATTTGATGGACTAACGTCAGTTTGTTAACGTCCTCCATTCTATTTCATACGGGTTCTTTGGGTTTTTGTATGCTATGACCAACATGTTGACCAAATCAAGGGTGAGACTGGGGGGACAAGTGAGATGCTGCTAGAAGAGGACAAGGATTTACCAGAAAAGCTTGGAGGTTTACCACTAGATAATGGGCACTCTCATCAGATTAGGATTAATGAAGGCACACAAGCATGAGGCTAAGGACATACTGCTATCCCTTTAAGCAAAAGTGTAAATAGAAATGGTCGTGCAAGGTTATGGTAGATGTGATTCAACATATTCTAGCCGATTATTAGTGGTTAAAAAGCAAGAATGCACTCAGAGAATGAGTGTAGATAACAATTCTTCAAATGATGCAATAATCAAGAAGGATAAATTTCCAATCATAGCTATTGATGAGCTGCATGGACTTCCTAGGTTTGGCCTAACGAACTAACGCTCAATTAAAAATGAACAAGGTCTTCCAAACCTTTTGAGATCCTAGGTTTCTATGACGATATCTTGATTTATAGTGTAGACTAGAAGAACCATATACACCATATTAACCCTATGGCTGTCGGTAAGCATACATTGTATGCCAAAAGAAGTAAAGTCTTGTTGTGAATATTAGGCCATGTGATCACTGTTCTAGCTCATAAATGGAGGCTCATAGTATACTTCATCAAGCCATAGCTTTAAAGCCTTTGGGTTGGTCAACTTATGTGAAGAAATTGAAGGTTGTTGTCGATGCAGTTGTAAAAAAACCAAACCAACCCAGTACTTTCAAGGGTATGTATGAATGAGTCAAGAGGGTCTACCATTAGAGAGGTCTCAAACGGGTAGTTCATTCAGGACTATGGGATTTGTCAAGTCCAAAACTATAATGCCTCCATCCTTGAAGGCTGTTACAACTACTTTTTATGCCAAAGGTTTGGAGACCTATGATAACTTTATTGCCCGATTCCTAAACTCAAGGCATGTCAAACTCTGATCACTCGGGGATGGTAATGTAACGCTCCATGGGTTTAATTGTAAATCGTAGGACTGGAGGGGCATATAAACACACACATACACACACTAACTAATACACTAGAGCGATTTAACATATGATCATGAGATCAGATGAAGTGACGATCACAACCAATGAGACAGTATCTACAAGTCGCTATATAAAATCCTAAAGAACAACAAAGCTAGGATTCTGTGAGGTCCAATCAAGCTGCAAGAAATCAGTTGTTTTACATATTAAATAAGTTCAACCAACCGATTGTAACACTTACGGATCAAAAAATCAAACAACAAAATCACAATTATGCATATGAACAGATAGAGATAGAAAGTGAAGAAGGACCAGGTAAAGTGATGTCAAGATGGAAGATTCCGCCTTCGTAAGGGGTGGAGAGAGGGCCGGGAATGGTTGCAGTGAGGTGGCGAATATCCTGATCATCCGGCATTAAACTCATGCCTAAAATGCTTTGATCTTTGTTGAATTGCATCAATTCTCTGTGAATCCTGGATACATTGGCCATGATTTCACAGAAAAAATGTGTGCTGCTGCGGTGGGGTTTGGGAATGTGAAGAACCCTAAAGGAGAATCAAGTGGTGAGGCATGTGATGGATTCATAGGTGCCTTCTAATCCAACCTTATTAGACTGAATTCTGGATTTGGTCCCTCTGTTTTCTTACTTTTTCATTAGGGTCCCATGATATGTTTTATTATAGATTTGATTCTTGTTGTATTCAATTTGTTTTAGTTATGGTCCATTTGACTAACGTTTCCGTTAAATTAATAATCATTTTAATTTTTTTGTCTATTCTTTTGTTTTTTTTCCTATAAAAAAAGTAAAAATAATATTTTTATATACACAAATATATATATATAGAATATATTTCAAATGCAACCACGTCCATTTATATAACCCAATTAATTGAAATATTTATAGAAATGATGAGAGTTTATTAATTATGATTTGAATATTTATGAAAGATGAATATGGTTCATTAATTATGATCAATACTTTATATTAGAAAACAATCAAAACTTATATCTGATCACATATTCATCAAATTAAATAGACGGTTGAGATTGGGTTATATTGGTTGTACAAATGTAAAAGGTTGTATAATAACCAACCTCTGTGTATATATATACATATACATGTATATAAATAATATGATATCAAAATAAATAAAATAAGATATCTACTTTATAATTTGATTTGTTTTAAATAAAAATTAATTATATTAAATACGATTTAACTTTATTCTTTAGTATTTTTGGGTATGAAAACTGGTTGATGTTTATATAGAGGGAGACTTGTTTACTTCTAAGTTACATATATGGTCATATGTATGAATCTTTTATTTGGTTAAAATTTAAATAGCTGATCTTGAGTTTTTTTTTTATAATGAAAACTGAGAACCCTAATTTTAGGATGATAAAATTAGAGTTTATTTTCTTAGGTCTCGTTTAATTTGTCGGATTAAATTGGATTTGGAGGACTTGGAATTTAGTTTCATTCTAATCTTTTATTTGGCTTGAATGATTTCTTGGATTCGAGATCATGGATTTCATTATAATCCTACAAACATATGATTTTGAAATTTCATGGGGTTGGTTGGTATTTCACGGGGTTTCATAAAATTTGTATGTAATAATAATTTAAAATTTGTTTAAAACATTTATTTTATAATAATCAATTGATAAAAAGATAATTTAATTATTTATTAAAAAATATTAAATTTTCCATAACTAATGAAATTCAATTATTTTCCAAATCCTACACATCAAAGATTTTAAATCCAAATCCCTCCGATTCCAAATCATTATCGGAAATCCAAATCCATCAAAACTATTTCATCAAACCAAACGTCTCCTTTGTGGTTTTCAATGATTTTGGTGTTAAAATTTCAATAATAAGCTTGTTTTATTGCAATGACAGAAAAATAACAATAGAATTAAATTGTCTTTTAACATAATTAAAATTTTAATTTAAAAAGTCAAAACATAAAACCTATCATATTTTATTCATCTATCTATACTATCTTATTAAACAAATTTAGCAAAAGTCTTAAAGTCTTAAAATACTAAATGACCAAAATACCCTTTATACTCATTTTTTCACCCCTTTCTCTCCTCACATACACTCACCCTCTCACAACTGATTTTTTTTAAATTATAATTTTAAATTTATATTTTATACCCCTATAATTAGTTAATTAATTTACTTTACGTTCTTTACTTTTAAATGTTTCATTTTAAACTTTTATCAAATTAATATACATAATCATATCTCAATTAAAACATGTTTAAAAAATACATTTTTATTTTAATAAGTTACACCATTATAATCGTCTCGTTAATACTTTCGAAATGAGTACAATATTGAATAGTTTTTGACTTAATTATATTATTATATATTATATATAATGTGAAAAAATATTTTTAATATTTACGATTTATACTTTATAGTTATTTATTTATATATACACTATATATTTTGGAGTTAGACTGTCAAAATTGCACTGTATAATATATTCTGAATTAATATGTTCTTGGGTTTTTTTTTAAAATATATTTATGCATGTATTAATTCAATCTTAATCTGAGTTTCTGGACAAGAAAGAGGGTAAACAGTTGAAATTTCATTTTAAAACCCATATTTTTTGGTCTTTTCATGGCTTATGATCTGTCAAATTTGTAGTTTTCTTTATTGGTTTTGAGTGTTTACTTAAAACTCAAGTTTATTGGTTCTTTGCTCTTAGTGTAAATCGAACACGTTTATGGAGTCGTATAAATATGTTGGATTTTAAACTGTCATACAATTTTTTTCATCGATAGTCTGTAATTGGAACCATAACTCTTATTTATTCAAATTGTATTAATATGTAAAGATCAAGTGTAACATATATCATCGTTAAATCTTATCTTATAAAACCAGTGAAACTTTAAAATCGTTAAAATTCACGGCTTCCGCCGCATTGCACGGGTACACAACTAGTTCTAAATAAGATATGGTTTTATGATTTTGATTTATTTAAATTAAAATTTTAATTACATTAAAACAATAAAACCATATCTATTTTCACCATTACAATAAAACAATAAATTAAATCATATTCAATATAATTCTTTTTTTTTACAATTTAAATAAATCAATCACATGTTATTTATTTTGTTATCATTATATATATATATATATATATATATATATATATATATATAGACTTGAAATCATGTGAGACCAAGAGTTTTTCGTGAGACCTGTAAGACCAATTATCAACCATTGGATTAAATCTACAATCTAACAATCTGAACATTCATAAACGCCACGAGACTTCTTAATAATCACAAAATTGCCACCGTGCAACTTTAAACCATTAGATCATTAACTTATAAAGTTGATCAATGAACATAAATTGGTCTTACGGGTCTCATGAAAAACCCTTGGTCTCACGTGAACCCAACCCTATATATATAGGGCTCAATTTACACATATATGGTTACAGTTACTGAACATATATATGAATGAGTTATATAGAGATATGAATAGATTGAAAATATGTGTATATGAAAAGCATACATGATACTAACCCAAGAAAAAAAAAAGATATCGGGTTCATCGGGTTGTGTTGGGTTCAAATAATAGTAACCCAATATCAACCCAATACCTACGGTTTGACAATTTTACAACTCGATTAAATATCGGGCTACTTCAGATTAGGTTATTTTCACATTGTGTTAGGTTGGGTTGATCGGGTTGGTTGAGTGTTTGAGCACTGAGAAGGGTCAATAAAGAAAAAGCTAATTTGTGATACAATTAAAAAACAAGGGTAAAATGGTCAATTTGATGACATGGAAGGGTATTAAAGATAATTTTTATTAAATTCAAATTAAAGATAAAATCAGCAATGCCAAAGATTAATCCTCCATCTTCTTCTCCGACGACTCCTCCCGTCGCTCCTTCCCCGATCTTCGCCTCCGATGAAACTCCAATCCTGCAATTTTCTTCACCATATCCAGTCATAACCTCCGAAACCCACCGGATGATAGAAACGATTAGTTAAACGAATAAGCTCAAGATCTAATATGGAAGAGGGAGACCTCGATCTTCGAACCAAAAACCCATATATATATATATATATATATATATATATTCGAGTCGATCTGTTGAATAAACGAGTAACCGAGATACTGGAACCAGATGCAGAACGATGACTGAAGTGCAAACCCTTCAATTAAATCGTTCTCTTTCCCTCTCTTTTCGAGGCTAATTTTTTCCAAGAATTTAACGGCCGTCGTCCATGGAGGTGGAGGAGAATTTGAACAGCAGGAAGTTGTACAGTAATTTGGTGTATAGATTTGAAATTCTTGGGTATTTCTTGTTTTTCCAAATTTTGGGTGTAATTGATTGAATTGAAATGAGAAACAACGAGGCTGTGGGTGTTTGAGCTCCGTTTTTTCTTGTATATTCCGATGAAGAGAAAGAGAGAAGGAGATTATATTTGATTTCATGCAGTTTCTTTGTGTATGAAATTTGTATTTCGTTTCATGTTGTGAAATATTATATTTATGAAAATTGTGTTTTATTTCATCCGGTAAATTTCTGTCTGGTTCATCTAATAAATCTATTTTACCAAAATGATGATTATGTCTATTTTCTAATTAAGAACACCTTTAAATTAAAAACATAGGATCAAAACAAAATTAGGACTTAGATCAGTCATCATGGTTTTCAACCTTCTTGTGGTTTTTAATTCTCATTTGATTATAGTCTTATATATTTGTGTTTGTATAAAATTATTGTTTTCATTTTTTATAGAAAAAAAAAAAAGAAAAATTAGGCAAAAAAACAAAAATGTCATTGATTTAATGGAGTTAACGGGTACGTTAGTCATAAGAACCATGAACAAAACAGATTGAATACCATAAATATAAGAATCATGAACAAAACAGATTGAATACCATAAAGAACTACCCTAATAAAAAAGTATCAAAACACATGAACCAAATCCACAATTCACTCACCTTTCTTATAAAATTGATTAATTGATTTTATAACAAAATCTTAATTAAATTTTGATATCTTTTTTCACTAATTATCATTTAAAGTAAATCATATATCTATACTATATTATAAAACATTTAACAAAAACTCTTAAAAATCACTTTTTATGCGTAAAGTACTGTTTATCAATGCATATGACTTAAAACTCAAGATTGCAAGTAGATTGTGCGTAAGTACAATTTATTAAAGCTCCATATCCGAATTTATGCAACTAATTGCAGATAAACATAATCAAATACGTGATAAACATTTCATTTTAAATATAAGAAATTTAAAATATAATTAGGATAATCATTGAATTCTAACAGAATAGTTAATTATTATCTTTATAAAATGTTATATTATTAAACCAAAAATAAATTGTTTTGTTATTAAACTTAAATTAAATTAAAATAGAAAAATAAATTGGAGAAATTACATAAAAAATGAGAACTTTTAAATAGTTGATTTGATATTAACATTGATATATTTTTTTTTCCAAATTTTTATGATATCTTCAAATTTGTATTTTATTTAAAAATAAAATCATTATTGTTTTCTTAAAAACACATAAAATCGTATTATAACATCGACAGAGACAATAAAACATTAAAATCGAGATATATCTCACTGCATTGCGCGAATACTCTTCTAGTATACAATATATGTATGTATATATATATATATATATATATATATATTATTTTTAATGTTATAGTTTTTTAAAAGTGTGCATGTAAAAACATCTTTAGATGCAGCAACGGACCCACTTCATTAGATACGGTAACACGTATCACCACCATGTTTTTGTGTCATAGGCTAGAAAAATTAGGTTCGTGAAAGATATAACAGTATTGTAAATTTAGGTATCATGGTATATATTTTGAAACTATAATAATAACACAAGTTTGTCTTAATAGTTGTTTTAGACGACTTTTCTTCCATTCCATAAGCATGTTTGAATCTTGTTTCAATCATTTTCTTAATTTTTAATTGTTGATTTCAAGTTTGTAAGTTCCAACAATTTAAAAAATAATAATAATCAATAAACTTTATATAAAATGATAATTTTTAATAAACTTTTTATAAATTAAGAATTTACAATAAAGTTTTTATAAAATGATTTTCCAACAAAATTTTCATATAAGGTTAATTTCCAATAACTAGGATTAATGATTCTTGACTTATTATATATATATAATAGCAAATTACTATTATTTTTCCTAACTCATTTATAAAAAAAAAAAAAGTTATTATCCCATCTTATAGACTTTTTTCCTATTAACCTGGATATCCAACCCGTTACGTGAGACAACAAATCCCAGGACGACCACCCGTTTCGTGGGTAGTCCAGAGTCATCGTATTTAAACCTCTATGACATAAGGAGGTTTTTATTTCTTCTTGGATTCGAACCTGAAACCTCCTTCAGGTCCTTTTGACCTTTAAAGCCTAAGTTCAAACCAATTGGACATTACCCTTATGGTGCGTTTGGTACACTAGATAGAACATGATAGAGATATCTGTCTCATGTTTGACGTGACTTTTATGTGAAACAAAGTGAAACAGACCTGTTCCACCCCTACCCCATGGAACAAGGTAGAATAAGGTGGAACAGACTTATATTTTACCAATATAACCTCAAAATAAAATTTAATTCTCTTCTAAAACATCAAATATGTCTTTTTTTTATATATTTTATTAATTCTTTAAATTTTATTTATTGTATTTTATGTTTCTTAAACTTTCATTTTACTGTCTTCAAAATATTATTTTTTACGGTTTCTATATTTTTATTAATTTATGTAATTTATTATATATTAATAATAAAAAATAATGTAGAAAAGAGATAAAAATAAAAATTGGAAGCTACATAATTTTTTTATTTGGTGTCATTTCAATTGTTTTGACGAAAACTTCAAATGATATATTTGTTATAAAACTTAGTTATTCTATTATAATTTAATAAATTACATAAATTAATTAAAACAAACAAGTCATCAGGGCTAAATTGGTCATTTTACTTGTTCTGTTCTGTCCAGTTTTATCTTACCAAACGTTGAACAATTGTTCTATCCTACTCTCTTGTCTTGTCTGGACACCAAACAGACCATTATGGTTAAAACTTTTATTTTGGTAAAAAAAAACAACTAAAAACATTTATCTTTTCTAACAGAATAGTCTAAATATACGAAGATGATGTAGATTTTTATTTATTTTAAATGTTAAGAATGTAATTTATTTTTACCAAATAATATTAGATTGATAAATCAAAGATGTATAAGTTCTGTTTTTAACATAAGGACCCTTCTAATTTAAGCAAAGGAGAGGAGGACCTATTTTTTTTTTTAAGTAATGACATCATTTGACTGTAAAAATTAAATATAGGGATAATTTTCACGAGATCATCATTGGTCAGTTGAATAGTTTATTGTTATGACGGACCTAAATTCGTAATAAATTTGAAACTAAAAGCTAAAAACTAAGAAAATAACACTAATGATATTCGAATGGAAGAAAAGTCTTGCAAACCAACTCTACCAAAGAAAACTTGTGTCCTTATCGTAGTTTTAAAATATATACGGTGACACACAACAAATTGATATGGTGGTACTTGTCACAACCCTGTAAATTTTTACATTACGACGGACGAACTAATTGGTGGGCTAATGCCACCGTATCCAATACATTAGGTCCGAAGAGGTTGTTGTAGATCAAATAGAAATAAGTCTTAATATGCCAACCTCTTGTTCAAAGTTGGCAAAACGCTTATTTCTCCAATATCTTCCACAATTTCACTTTTAATATCCATGAGCATTTTGCACAAGGTTTTGATACCAATATATAATTTAATTCTATATCCAACAAACCACTTAATAGTTATGCATGTAACACCAAACTGGTTCATGATGCGACATAAATAAGTATTAGGGGTTGGGGGTTTGTTAACAGCTTAACGAGACTCACAGCTTATTTAATCAGCTATAGATGACCGTTTGGTAGTAGTTTAATGATATAGAAAATAACTTATTCAGTAAGAGTTTATAGGAGGGAATTTTATGTAGAAAGCCAAGTTTTTCCAAACTTGTCCTCCCAATTAGAAAACATGCCTTCTTCCATCTATTTCAAAACCTTCCCAATCTATATAGACAAAATAATCCAAACAAACATCTTTATCCAATACAAGACTTAATGGAAAACCAACCATACAATCCCTTGATATGCCAACTTTCAACATAAGAAATTCTCAACACAGCAAATAAGTAAAAGATGTTCATAACCATCACCTAAATAAACACAAAAGAGATGCCAAGCGTTGTAGATTTTGCAAAGCATTCACTACACGCTATTATATCATGATGGCTATCATCCGCCATACTAACCTTCTTTTGTTTGGAATAACTTCTCAATATCAGCAACGGTGTTTTCAGCATCAGTGACTTCAGGTCCTTCCTTTTGGTTCGCTTCCGCCAACTCAGACTGAAATAAGCGGAGTTTAGTCATTATAAAATCCAATGTCAATATTTTCCGCCAATATCTCCTGTTTTCATAAAACCAAATGTATCTAGTATATTCCACTTGAAAATAAGGTCCAATAACAGTAGGGTGTAGGCAGACATTTCCTCTGCTCCAAAAGGGTAGAGAAAATATGGTTTGGTTTTCATGATACGAGATACTAACATACCACTCCTTTCATCGCTTCTTATTAATTCTATGATTAACCTAGTGTAATAAATGTCCAACAAAATAGTCTTCCATTCTCTTAATGGCATATGCTATGACCGACCAAACTATTATCTCCAAGCACAGGGACTACTTCATATACATGCTGAATAAGGGTAGGTTCAAACTTCAGGTACCCTTGAGTAGGAAAAAACTATCCATGACCAGCTCTAATCAGCAAAAAGTACATTTATTTTAAGAAGCTAAATACCATAATAGAATAAAAAGGTAAAATACCAATATCCCTTTTAGGTCAGCCAATGAAGACTCGAGGCGTTTGTGACAATCAGGAATCATCATCCTTGATTCAGCCAGCACATTTTCCTGTTCAAAATAAATCAAGGGGACAAGTTCTCAAATCAAAGAAAACATCCCAATCACCTTTCTTGCAATCTCACTAGATGCACAAACATTAATTAAGGAGAACTAGCAAAAATACTATTTTGTTTAGTCCAAAAAACATATATTGATATCTTTGTAACTCCAAATGCTGAAATACATCATCTTTAAACAAGTTCATTGAGGAAATAAGTGAGATGTATATGATGGTAATTAGCAGGGTAAGATCAAAAGATGGAAAATTAACTCAAGGAGACAATCTGTTTAGTCCCATGAGATAATGAAGAGAAAACTAAGGGGTGGATCGCCTTTCTCTTTCTATCATATGAAGAAGGCGGATTAAATGAAGAATATAGTCATCACCCTCATCGCGAAACCACTATCCTTGGTGCAACAAACTGTAAAAATACTAGTACTTGGGCTACTGATGCCTGAGGATACAGGAATGCCTACTTGAAGCTGCCAACTGCGCTAGAAATGATGTCTAACGATTCCAATAGGTTAAAAATACTTCACTGAGACATCATATCACAATTGTGGCAGAATTCTGCAGAATCACAAAAGTAAGGTCCGAAGACTTGCAAATCTGATCCACATTGAGGAGGCTAATCTCATGAGTGTGTGAGAGAGAGAGTCAATCCATTTGAACAACTTCTAAATGCCTTTTATCATAGACGATATTTTGGCCTTGGGTCAGTATGCAAGGTTTATCACTTTGCAACACAAAAGGACTAGAGAATCAAGTGCTTGATGCATCTATGGTACAGAAAGACTGTCACTGAAGAACTACTAACAAAACCGACTTTCTCAATCATGTCCATTTCAAAATAAGATATATTTAGGAAAAACTGGGGCCAATTTAGGCATCACTGCACCAGAAGATGTCTAACAAAAACTCAATGAACAACCACAAGGGTGGTGCCTGATTGGTTTGAGCTTGGCTCCAAAGGTCAAAAGTACCAGGAGGTCCCAGGTTCAAATCCAAGGAGGAATAAGAATCCCCTTGTGGCCATGGAGGTTCAAACGCGGTGACTCTGGGATATCTGCAAAGCCGGTGGTCGCCCTGGGATTAGTCGGCTAGCATAGCGGGTTGGATATCCAGGTTAATAAAAAAAAAACTCAATGAACCTTTCAGTGCCAATATACACAAGTGATTCTGTCAATCATATTGACACAGTAAAATGCTCTATGTAATGTATAAGTATCAGCTGTATTAAGTTACTCATGTTAATCCGTACATGGGCAGTGCCCCTTATTACACTATTCTTATTATTTCATATACTTCTCATGGAGAAAAAATCACACAACTGAAATAAAGCCTTAGTCCAAAACTCCTAATGCTGTCAAGTCAGGTAGGAATAATTAAAGATGAAGGATATCTTTACCTGTTGTTTAAGATCATAAGGATCAGCACCCTTCTCCTTCATGGCAGCTGTCTTGGCCGCCTCCCTCTCAACCTCTTTCTCATAGGAGTGTAGCTCCTTGACAATGCGTTTGCATGCAGCTGTCTTGATTTTCAGATTTCTAATTGTTGCCATATTTCCTTAAAGTAATTGCTGTCTATAGGAACTAGTAAAAACAAATAACGATCAATTTACAATAAAATCTGTCTGCTTCACATTTTTTAGAACTTTAAGTCCAGTACCTTGCACATTAAAAATTGCCTGATTTTTTTTGATTATGTAGTTCGGTAGTGTTCTCAGTGTAGCACTCTTACATAGCTTAATATTTATCTCTTTTTTTCTGTGCCTAAATTTTTTGATTATGTAGTTCGGTAGTGTTCTCAGTGTAGCACTCTTATATAGCTTAATATTTAACTCTTTTTTTCTGTGCCATGCAAAAAACAATTATTTTTGAAGTAAAAAAAAAAAGATTATCCAGTTGAGGGTCAAAAGTCAAATATACATTCTTCATGGGGATAAATGAAGTAAAATAAGGCAAACTGTTACAAATCCTCGAACATTGGTTGTGATTATCAATTGTGAGCCTCTCATAGGCCCTTGGGTAGTATGCTACTAAAAGCTTCCAACTATAGTTTTTTGTTGATTTGGAAGCTATTTACATTAGCCTGTATAAACCATTGTTTAAATTCTCTTCCACCTCCAACCTCTTATTCTTCTCCTTCAGCCTGTTTCCAACCCATCGTTCTAGATTTGATGTCATTGAGCATCAAGTTGAAGCAAAATTATCTCCCGATAAACTTGGGTGAATTGATCTCTCATCTGTTGGTTCATTTTTATTATATGTTTTTCTTATTTATATTTCCATGCTACCTTGTCAAACCATATTATAATTAAATCCAACAGAGATCATCAGTAGCACCTACTAAGCCTATCTAAGTTAGAAGCCGTTGGTCCCCAATTTCTATCTGATACAAAAATTAAAGTCCACCATAGCAGTTACATTCATATAATTAGTAAATCCTATACATATACAGGGATTC
Organism: Cynara cardunculus var. scolymus; assembly: GCF_001531365.2. Lineage (NCBI taxonomy): Eukaryota > Viridiplantae > Streptophyta > Magnoliopsida > Asterales > Asteraceae > Cynara > Cynara cardunculus. Next base: position 13,340,071 of record NC_037542.1, on the reverse strand, counting down.
CTTGAGCTGGTTTGAAATTTCGATTTTTGACATATGAAATGAACAAGTCTAGAAATAAAGATTTATATACCAACATCAAGTGGAATATCAAAAAACAACTGACGAGTTTTCAGTCTTTACTAAAGCAAGAAAAAGCTAAACATCACAAACTTCAAGCACCAGCAATGTGAAACATAAGCAATGCTTTAAGCTACATGTATGCTAAAATTACTAATGCAAGGGGATCATCCTATCATCATCTAATTTTAGAAATTTCAGGGGTCCACCAGTGAGTTTGTAACCACTACTTGACCCATATTTTGATAATGGCCTGTAACTTGGTTTGGTTTTGCTTGCACAAATAGCATGTCTATGGCAGAAGTATCACAAAAGCATGACAGAAGGAAAGCATAAAGCAAAGAAAACCCATTCCGTACAGATCCAGAAGAATGACATATTTATCCACCAGAAAGAGCAGATAGCTGTGAATCAATTGGCTTTTATCAACATCATATACTTGCTTATCATCTTTTGGTTATAAGATTGCCGATCCATAACCAACTATTGTAGCAAAGGTACATGGAACATTAATATACTGACTAAAATAGTGACAAATAACTTAGAAAAAAATGGCATCATCATTATACGTCTATAAAGCTGAAACGTATGCAAAGATGTAAACATGAACCGCTTCCTGAGAAAAAAAAGAAGCTAGATTCCATTGTTTACCAATTACGAGCATACCTCTGAGGCAGCAAAATAGTGGCTCGTCAAAAAAATTGTTATCATGATTCATGACTTGGTGAAAGAGAAAAAGGTTGAACAAGGGTAAAGTTACCGAGCATATACGGTTATGGTGCAGCAATCAGGGAAAATCAAAAGGGTAATCATCACAAGACTTGTAATGGAATCAGACATGTAGCAGCGGAAGGCTAGAACAACATCCAACAACTGACTGAATTAAAAAGATCGATGAGAAAGGGAAGTCTCTGTGGCATTTAATCGAACAGGTTGAAATCATGATCAACTTTGGAACAATTTTGAAACATAGATCGAGAAAAATGAGATAGCGTTTAATGATTAGCTGAAGAATTTGAATGAAATATAAAGCTATTAGATGGAGAAACACATTAAGCAGATCTTTGACACAGCAATCTTTAGGGATGAAATTACCTTCGATATGAGGACAGGGATGGATGCTTTTTGGAATTGTGCCGATGGATGAAGAGGGAAGAGACGATCCCAAAGATGAAGGTTTTGAATAGAAAAATGCCTCAACAATAAATTTATTAACACGTTCAAAAATAAACGCAACAATATTTTAAAATGTCTCAGAATCATTTTCACACCGATCAAAAATCGTAAGTGAAAACCAAATCATATTACTTTACCAGATAAATATGGCAATATCAAGGATCTTATCCGGCAAAAACGTGATAAGGACCAAGAGTCTTATCCGGTAAGTGAAAACGACGACTTTTACCACAGTAAGCGCTTACCGGGTAAACTGTTGCATACGATACCGTTTTGATGAACTAAAATCTTCTCCGGTAAGTAAATGATAGTGTTAAGTTTACCGGTAAACGCTTACCAGGTAAATGTTTGGTAATCGGCCCCTTACTGTCACATAAATAATAATCAAAAATCAAATTTTTTATTTAAATTATATTATTAAAATGTTTAATCCTTTTCATAAAATGCTATTTTCTTTTCTTATACGTTCAATTTCAAGCATTTTTCACTGGTAGAAAGAATAAAAAATAATTTCTACTTTCTACAATTTGGAGAAAGTTTTAAGAAATTTGTTGGAGCAAAAATGGCCAAACTCTCTATTTTGAATAATCTGTTGAAGATACTCTGAAAAATCATTCTCACAACCACCATAATTTCAAATTAAGAAATCATAAGTGTCACTCAAGAAATCGCATAAAAAGTTGTCGTAGCTGTGGTGTTTTTCAATTATGATGGCAAACCTCTATATCATATATGGCGAAGGATCGTGTGAGAAAGGGAGTGTAGATGAAAAACTTAAGAAATGATATTGACTCTTGATCGCCTCTAATCTCAAACCTACCAATGAATTGCGCTTGATATGGGGATTGATCCGCTGCATCTCATCCTAATGTATATCCAAGAGTGAAGATTTCTTCTTATGCTTCTCCCATACTTTTCTATTTTTCCGGCTGATTTTGGGGTACTTGTTTGATCTTTTTAGTTGATGTTCCTTATATTTTCTAATATACCAAAATAATATTCAAAATTTACCAGATGCACATTTCATACATCAAAAAAGATTTACTTATAAAATTTAATTGAAATGAGCGTAGGGAAACCCACTTAGGCATGAAATAATCCACCCTCGTAAACAATTATTTTCATTAAATAAAATGTTTGGTTTTATATAATATAATGGACTCATTCTTTCATACACCCAAATTTCATTCTAGAAAAAAACAAAAATTTCATTCCTGTCATTTTCATTTTCATTCCCGTCATTCACAAAACAGTCCCAAGTATATCAAAAGATCAATAATCATGTTGCATTTACGTGCTTAAACCCTACGTTGATTTTTAACGTTGATGCAAATAACATCAGATGATTGTCCAACCCCAATGTGGACACGAAGTTGATCGCAAGAGCTTACGAACTCATTGAAAAAACACCAAAATCGAAAAATATACGTGTATTAAACACAAGAAAGCTATACAATATATATAGATATATACAATACACCATATATGTATTGCAAGTTCTAATAATGCCAACCTTGTTCATTCTTGCATAATCCACATGCTATAATTCACAACAATTCACGGATATCACGTTTTTATGTTCAAATACTCGACTTTCACTCGGACTTCTAAGTACAGAAAAAGATTCGACATCAGGGTGGTCGATCGTCCATACATCAAAGAACACGGGTAAATCACGACTTCAACAGTTATGCAGGCAATGCAAAACTTGGTTGACACCAACTTGGTGGATCCATAACCGCACACGCATCATTCTTCTCAAAATCCGCAAGCTGCCATCAATAACAATGTGATCATATATAACCAATCTCACGCAGAGGTACGGTATGGGGAATAACAGTTTCTTCAAATTAAAATGAAGGATTGTCGAGAAAAAAGAAAGTGAAGGAGTCGTATACCTTCTCGTTGCAGTGAGGGCAATAATGATATTTGTGCCAAAGGCAATCCATGGAAGGACAAAGAAAGCATACTCCAAGCATGAATGGCATCATGCAACCAACGACAGCAGCCAGACTTGGTTTTGATCTATAAAACATTACAAGAAAAAAGATCGGAATTGGTTACTTAGGGCTAACACGATACACAACCCAACAAATTTTGGCTCAACAAAGTAGCGTTCTAATATCTGGTTATCAAGATTTACACGATTGCATCCCGTTGAACCATAAAACAGCCGGGTATAAGTGGGGATCGACACATCTGAGATGATTCTTGGATCCCACTTGAGAAATCTTTTTGATCATAGATCCCAAATCCTCAAGATCTAAAATTGGTACATGCATAAAGATGTACCAAGAGGTTCGGGCGTCTTCTCATGGCAAAATGTCGTTTAATTTTATCTTCAGAATCAAATCTTATTTCATCGGAGAAAAAGCAAATACGTGCACACAGAAGCTTTATGCAGCCGAATTCAAAAGATTGCAACGTCTCTTACAAGAAATACCCATATTTCAAGCATTCCAAAATCTATTAATCAACCAGCAATGCATATCTAAACAATCATAGAACTTCAAAAGCCATTTCTCCAAGAAAAAAACAAACAAACCAGAGTACGAACTTCCAAACAGCCACATAACTTCAAACACACTGACCCAATTCATCCCGGTTGGAGTAGGGTGTCGAAGGGGTGAGATGTACACAGCCCTGTCCTCCACAGCGGTGGTTTCTAACATTTTTTTGGTTAAAGTGATCATATTGCATTGTAAAGATTGTTAAATAAGAGGCATTATAGAAGTTTTATAGCTAAACATGGTTGTTTTCCCCAAGTGTTTCATATGAAATTGCTCCATGCCCAGAAGTAAATATAGACCTCTTTGTGATCCATGAAGACATAATATTCAGTTATTCACTTCACAAAGAAAACAACATAGAATCTGAATCCTCCACATGAAACTTGACACCAAATAAGATGAATCAAGAACTTTATCAGCGAAAATCAACTAAACCCTTAAGTCAATTCTAAGCCAATTTGTATAAGAAAAACACCAACCGGATAACCTAATTCTAACCCAATTGCAGATCCAATTATACTGATCCGACAAGGTTTTACACAATGAAGAAAACAAATAACACCAACTGCAAATCAAATTATACTGATCTAATTCAAGGGTGCAACGATTTACGTTGTATGGAGAGAAATTTTAGGGTTTGTTGTGAATAAAGTGATTCACATCATACGTCATTAAAAGGGTTAAGAAACAATTGAATACCTGACGGTGGTGAGACCGGAGTTGCCACAGAAAGCGCAGTTAATGGGAGCAGGGGTATCTCTATAAATCGTCTGCTGAAGAGGAACACCTTTGGGATCACCGACGACGGCGTTTGAGGGGATTTGACCGGATTGATAAGGATTATGGCCGACGTGGTATTGCGATTGTGGAGGTGGGTAAACAGGAGGAGCATGATAGTTGGGATTGTATGGGATCCCCATCACCGGTTCCTCGTTCTTTTTCTCCATCTGAAGACAATTACTCCGATCCAAGTTTGAAAACGCGTTTCAGGGGGTTTATCGAATTGAATAGAATAGAATAGAACGGTGGGGAGCTTTCAATAATGGAATTTGTAGCCTTCTGGTTTATGGATTATATAGAGGAAGCGGCCATTAGAGGAAATGTCAGCAGCGAAGAAGGTCGCGGATGACGGTTCCTACAAGTATTGTCTTTGGCCAATTTTCCAGGGTTTTTTTTGTCAAATCCAGAACATCTAATTGGATTGGACGTTTTTGCCCTTCATCTCATAGTATTTTAGGTTCTTCAAAACGTACATTTTAAGTAATTGTATTTTTAATAGATTCTTTAAAACCTTCTTCAAAATAAAACAAAGATGAAATTCTATAAATTTAACGATTTCTTTAAAAGTTATTTGTTATGAGAGAAAATTTATTTTTTATTAATCCCAAATTCCCTATAATAAGATTGTTTGAATATAAATGTTAAAAGGGAAATAATATTTTATGAATTATATTTAATATTTTAATAATATAATTAATCATGTAATCTCTAAAATGACAATTTGTTCGAGATGGAGGTACTTTTTTTTGAAGATTTTGACTTTCTATTTTTTCATTTTGAAAAATTTGTTGGAAATGCTCTCATATTTGAGAAATTTGTACAAATTGCCATTTCACAAAATTGATTTCATTTTTTAGTTATTTTAAAAACTCAATAGTTAAAGTTTACACTTAAATTTTATGCAAAAAGGTATTTCTGTGTAAAGTTTCAATTTAGTAGAAAAAAGATTACACCTTACGTCTTTGTAATTAGTTATTTAATTTACTTCTATCACTTACTTTTTTATTTTTTATTTTACACATTTATTATATTAACACATATAATCGTATATTAACACATTTATAATTCGTTATTTAATTTACTTCTATCTCTTAATTTTTTAGTGAATTTTCAAGGTAACTTATAACTCGTTGATGATAAATTGTCAATAAAATTTTAAGACAAATAATTTTATAGTTTTTATCATATCAACCATTTTATTTTATGTTAGCAGACAATATAAAACCCGTTACGAAAGGATTAAAGGTGGGAGAGATTGACGAAAAAAACATAAGGTTAAAATTGTCAATTTAATGAATTACTTTTATAAAAAAAAATTGGGAAGATTCTAAAGGGAAGCAGAAGGAAATTTCTTACTTTCTAGAACTTGTTCATTTTTCTATGTTTTGTTCTTTATGGACTTATACGGTCGTTTTTTTTTTTTTGTCTTTTTATAGTGTATCTATATGTTTTAGATAATTTCTAAATTGTTAAGAGATGGATCTTATTTTAAAAAAAAATAAGATATGTTTCTTAATGATTCTAAAACTCTCTGAATGCTTTTGTATCATGAGTCTTTCTTAACCATTCAGAGCCCTAATTCCGTTGTGAATAATTGCTACTATATCATGAGAGCTTTAAATCATTCTGATCATTTAATAATTTTGTATCGAACCGTCCAACAACTTTCAAACAACCCCTAAGTAACCTATAATCCAAAGGCGACATTCAAGTCTTACTAATTATATGTAACCATAAAACTTATACTCTATTTTAGATTAATTAAACTTCCCGTTTGAAAACCAAATATCTATAAGCACGAAAAATAATTTAAGCCTTTTAATACTCGAAAAACACATTGTAACGCTCATCTTCTTGGTTTCTAGTGGAACGGAATAGATCCATGCTTCGTATCCATATGGAGATGTGTTCATGATAAATAGTTATACCTAAAAAAATTCTGTAGTTTTTGTCAAGATTAAATAAAAATATTAACACAAGTTTGAATATAAAAAAAAAGCTCAATGTCACGTATGTCTGAAGGCTTTATTAAAAAACAAATTATTTCAGACTCTTCAAGAATCTTGAAAAGAGATCAAAAAACATATAGTAGATCATCTCAATATTTTTGAACATCATGTTACACATGTATCAAGACTATAGTCTATAAAATCGACTTAACGAATAATAAATAAAACAAAATATAAATGTTTACATCATATATTATATTAAAACATAGGAAGACTCTAGAATAAAGATACATCCAACTCCTAACACCAAAAATCTGAAAATAAAAGAATACCACTACATATACATCCAACAACAACAAGACTCCCCAAGTTAATTAGCAGTAGCAGCCACTTTTGCATTGAATTCCGACAAGCTGTTCATCAGATGCTGCGAAGCTTTCTCGTAGTTCACGAATCCCATGAACCAGAAATCATGACCATCAACTGTAACTATCTGTATGTATCTCTCCCATGGATTCTCCCTCATCGTCACCGGATTCACCGTCCCAACATTCCCCAACGGTATCACAACCTGCAGTTTCATTTTCATTTTCAACAATTAAATCAAGAATTCTTGGATCAATAGATAGGTCATAGGTGTTGAAGGAAATAGAATCTTTTGTCAATTACCTTGTAGTAGCACCAGGTTTCTTCACCGGAAGGTGCGGTGAAACACAGCGGCCGATCGCTGCAGAAGGCGACACGACCTGTCGACAGGTAGATTGTTCCGGCGACGGGGCCGGTGGAGGTGGAAAGATAGCAAGCAAACGTCTTCTTCAATTTCTCGTTTGGATCAGAAGGTGAAAAGATCTGTTTGTACATAGATTCGAATCCGCCCTCCGTGATCGCCTTCGCCGTTAAGTTTACTTTACCCCATGCCGCTCCGGTCACCGACGATCCCGTTTTCACTGCAATCGAATCTCTTTAATTAGTATATAATTAATTTTGTTTAATTGAATATTAAAACTGGGACAAATTAGTTAAAGATGAAGTAAATACGATTGTGCCAGATGTTGCGGGCGATGGAGTCGGCCTTGGTGGTCCAGAAATCGAAGAGGTGGATGACGGGCTCTAATGGGTTGTTGGTGGGTTTATCCACCGGAGAGTAAAGCAGATAAGGCGATTGTTGGTGGTAGAACTGCTGGTGGTCGGCGGCATTCCATAAGGCCGCCTTTTGATTGTCGGGGTGTTTTGTGGGAACCGCTGGTTGTCCCATTACATGTGTACCCCATTTCTCCGTATCCTCCGACGATGCCGATGCCGATGCCGATGCCGATGCTGCTGCTTTTTTGGAAGGTGATGATGGTTCTGCCATGATTATGAGTATTGATCGATTGTGTTTGTATTTTTTGATGATTGTATTCGGTTGAGATGGAATGTGTGTGTGTGTGTGTGTATATATATATATATGTATATAGATTATAGTAGTCGTGGGATAAAACAAGAAACGCGTCTGGGGTTATCTTATAGATTAAGGATTAGAGAAAGTGACAGATGGCGGTTGGTGGTTTCTAGAAAGATGAGGTGTACATTTTGTGATTTCTCGAGGTTGAAATTGTTTTTTTTATTAACCTAGATATTCAATCTGCTATGCGAGTTGATTAATTTCAAGATGATTGTCTGTTTTGTAGATAGCCTGTATTTGAATCTTTATGGTCATAAAGGGATTTTTATTCTTAATTAGATTTGAACTTGGAACTTCCTGATATTTTTGATCTTTGAAGGCAAGTTCAAACCAATCAAATATCATCTTTGTGGTTCCAAATCGATTTTTTATGTCTCATGGTTGACAGATCGGTACTCTATGTATCATTTATATTAATTGTTAATATTTGAATAGTAATTCAAATTGATTTTGAGTTGTACGTTTTGTATCTTAGTTAACAAGACATTGGGTTTGTTAAAGTATGTCTCTTTTAATTGACAAGACTTTAAATATTTTATCATCAGATATAAATCTACTTTTTATTTTCTCTTATCGTCATTTTATTCTTTTGTTTCTTCAATTGCTCCTCTCTCAACCGATGCAAGCAATTGACAAGTTTTAGCTGTTTGACAGTTGCTGAATGATTTTGTACAGAATGGTTAAGTGGTCAGAATGATTAAGTACTAAATGAAATATGATTGTTTGGTAAATATTCTCTGAATGAATAAATTACCATTTTAACCCTTTATATGATTTAGTATTGAATGAAATATAGTTGTTTGACAAATATCTGAATAAAACAATTACTTTGTACATGTAACTACATAATTCATATTAATCCAAACAAACATAACATTACTTGTTCAAAACAAGATTTCATATTAATCCAAACCAACATAACATTACTTGTTCAAATTCTAGAATCACATTTCAATATAATAGTTTTTGAACAATTCACATAAGATGTTGCACATAAGGTGTTTCACATAAAGTTTACGAACCATAAGCCTTCTATCAGATCACCCAAAACTCTTGTTCACTCATGTAACTCTGAACGTTATGCCTCAAAGTAGTGAGACTTGGTACCAACTCTTCTATGGTTGAGGCATGATCTTTCTGACCCTTTGATATATTAAAATCTGTATCAAGATTTGCCAAAAGTTTCAAATACAATAATTTTTATAATATGGTCAAGGTGTTGCCTACGGCTGCAAATATCTACATCATTTATATAACCATATGTTTATCTGCTATTACTAAACGAGTCAATAATATTAAACAATTTAAATTAAGTTATAATTAGGTAACAAAAATCAAGTATGAGTATACATAATTTTGGTTTAATTGTTTCCAAGAAATAAAATGGAAACGAAAAGGGAAAGAAATGCACCTTTGTGTTATAGAGATAAAAGGAAATCAATCCAACATTCAGGGCGAAGAGAAATCTCTTGAACAAAATCAATAACATCATTGGTAATGCCCACAGCCTCAATTTCAATTTCATCACCCCTTTTATCAAATTGAAGCAAATTGGAAGCGAATTTAGAAATTTCACTCACCGCCTTATTGGATGACAGCAGAAGAGGCCAGAGGGCATGCCTTTTGGGTTATGGGAAATGGATTGAGGAGGAAGATGCCATTAATGGTGGAAGTGTGAGGTTGGGGTTAAGGGTGACGACAAAGAGGTTGTTGGATGATGATGCTGCAGCTGGTGCTTTCGTTGCGTGTCGTTTGCTTCCATTTATGTTTGGGAGGAGGAACGATGATGCTTGAAGGAGATGTGGAGGAAGGGTAAGCCTGGAAAAATAAGGCTCTTAACCATTAGGCAACCCCTTAGATGCAAAATCGTTAAGAGGTAATCGTCAAACACCCCAATACTTAAATATGTTTTTATATGAAAATTTTGATTCCTTATATTTCGATTAGATTGAAGTAACTTAAACACTTGCAACTTAAATATTGCCAATACTTGAGTAGCACTGTATTGATAGTTATTTTTTTTTCCTATTCTAATTGAAAAGATGCAATAGAAAATATAGTTGATAAACATATAATAGTATTTGCAGATGGGAGTTTCAAGTGACTGTAGACCATGTTCATCAACAACCTAATCTTATAAAATTGGGGAGGGAAAGAAGTCACATGCTTATTCACAAAATGGGATTTCAATATCAAATTTATATGATGACAACTTTAGTTAACATGCATGTTACATGTGGTTTGTACATGATGCTCAAAAGGGGTTTGATCAATATATTGTATCGACACATTGTCGACTTCAATGCTTAGAGGGTACATTCAAAATGGAGAAAACGAGAGCCATCACGAGATATCTCACCTAACAAGCGTTCCAAAAGCATACCCAAGTCTTCTCGTGTCAGAGCAAACTCAAGGTATCTCAACTATGGAGAGTTTGTGTTCAGAAGAATGCCATCAAGGGATGTTGTGTCTTGGAACTCAATGATTTATGGTCTGTCCCAAAATCTAAAATGGACGAGCCAGTGAAGTACTTGAATTATTCTAGAAGAGTCGGGCTATGTTACTTTTGTAAATGTTTTTTTACGGCTTGTAGCCACATGGGGACCGTAGAAAGAGGTTGCGATGTTTTGGTTAGAGTGAATTGTTAGTTTTATAAGTTAGATCTACTTTCCCCGATGACGATGAACAAACATATGAAATTTTTGGAAAGAGTTTGAAATAGATGGGTAACATTGAAAGTACGAAGTTTTTTGTTGTTTTTCATAATTACAAGAGTGGATTTTTTTATATATATAAATTCTAAAATTGTAATATTATGAGGAGTAAAATAGACAATTACACAGATTCTAACATTTATCAGTTTACAAAAACAAACAGTCTTATTGATTCTGCTTTCGGACTTCAACACCATCTCTTATCAATAAGAAGTAAAACCTATTCGTTGTTCTTCAAATCTTTCAATTCTTTGCTTCTTTCATCTCCTAGTATTTCTCTTCGCTCTGTTGTAAAATACATGTTAATTCCTAATCATTGGAGTTTGCATTTGTGTGCGGGTTTCGTCCTTTTCTAAAGTATCATCTCTATCTCTAATTTCAACGAGGCCGTTTTCCAACAACTTTTTGTACTCAGTTCATTTGTTTCTATTGTAGTAGTACTTCAAACATACGTTTGTCCTTCGTTTGTTATAATAATATTCATTTAAAAAAATTAGCAGATTCATAAAACTATCATATTACTAGACCATGGGCCTTGATGCCCATGATTGGAATTGTTTTTCCTTTGTCCACTACAAAACATCGACTTAACGAAACCGGTCTTCCCTCATACACGTAAAAGAATTAGGTTAATCTAATAATCCATTGGTGACAAACTCGAACACATAATCCATGGAAAACTGATTATCTTATCAAGTGACTGAAAAAAGGCGGTTCCCCGAGATGGTTTTTTGGAATCCATGTCAACGCCGATGGCAGGCGACGAGAAAGGAGTAGTGGTTGGATGTGATGTTGTAGCAGATAAAGGTTGGCCTTCAGTGTTCCAAGGAAAAACGATATCAGTGAAGAAACTTAGTAATCAACGTCTATTGTCAAGGAGATGCATCAAGGTGCTTCCTGTATCTGGGTACAATTTTGAGTCTTGTTTTTATTATTTTAAGACTTTTATAAAAATTGCTTTATATAATGGTATAGATATTCAACAATATTTTATATATTGAAATTTGATTAAAAAAAATTAATAATGAAATCTGAACCCAAAATCATCTGAGAAAAATTAAATTAGTAGTTCAAATTTCAAAACATGGTATAAAATTACTCTCCACAAGTTTTTATATGCTTTGGAAATGATTTTAGAATTAGAATCCGAAATAAAGAAAAACGTGGGCTCGAGAGGCCCAAACGCAGATCCCACCATTACATTTACAATTATGGTTCTTTATTTTTGTCAAACCCAGTTATTATCGGTCTGATTTGCAGTTTTGAATTACAAGACATGTCATAGGTTCGATCTTGGACCCTTTCTTGGCCTTAACCGTTGAGATGTCCCAACACACTGGTGTTCTTGAAGGTGATTCCGCGTGAGGCCGGTTTGGATTGCTTGTAATCAACCTTTTTGCCCAAATATGTATGTATGTATAGATAGAGGGAGGAGCAAACAAGAACTTGGTCAAAATAAAAGAACACAATAATTGCCGAAGCATATATGCTTTTGAACTGAAATCACATGTGATTACGAACACAGTCAACCTACGATTACACAAGCGACTTGGCCAAGGATCTTAGGTCGCAACCAAGGTCACACCAATCACATATGATTACATGTGATTTTAACGTAAAATCACATATGATTTTATTGTTCTTGTATTCTTTTTTTTATTTGATTATTGTTCATGAATATAACAAAAACCGTGATTTAGAAACAAAAATATAAATAGTCGAGTAGACTATTCAATCCTGACCGTCCCACATAGTACTGTCCCTAGGAACCACATGTGACGAAACATTTCAGAACTAACTCAGCGACTTAGGCTAGCAGAGTGGTTTATAGCCCGTTTCTCGTAGGATTTAAGCTTCTCGTGTTTTGTATTGAATAGATTATCAAAAAAAAAAATTAATTTGTTTTGAACTTTCGGTTACAAGTATAATGATGCAATTGATTTCAGTAGACATTAATTGGCCTAGCGGTATCGTAGCTCTTGGCCTTCTAGGAGGTCAGAGGTTCAAACCTCACCATAGGTGAGAAGGGTGTGTGAGTTTATTTGTTGCATTTTACGTATAAAAATATTATATACTTCAAACAAAAAAAAAAGTGGTGGATCTAGAAAGTCATATGATCGGGGGAACACTTACGAGTATTAACAAAATTCAACATCGAATAGCCAATCAGAACCAAATGAGGTTCGGATTAAACGTTTTTGGGTTATTCAATTTTCTAGTTATCTGAAAATCCTTAGTAAGACACTATTATAACACTATTAGAAAATCAGGTATCAGCGACGAATATTAGCGAGGGAAAAAATCCCTCACAGATTAGCAAAAAATCAGCGAAGGAATTGCCAAAAAATGCCAAAATTTGTCGTTCAATTGGAAAGAATTCGACGAATGGTAAAAACATGAAAAAAATGTTCCGGTTGTTGACATAGTCTTACCATGTTGAATGTGCCATTTTAGACTAAGCAAGTTTGGGAAAAATATGCCAACACTTGGAGGAATTGTTCAAGACTTCTAAAGAGGTCCGAAAGAGTGTGCTAAAACATGTTTTTCATGTAAAAATGTACAACAAATCAATAATTACGTGTTAGATGCATATAATAATCGTTCCATTAGGCTTATCAGAAAAGACATGAAACTATACACATGAAGTTTGTGTTTAGTCGGGTGGTGATACATGAGTTTCGTTGGAGTTTAAAGGTCGTGTGTAAAATATTTTTAGGTTTGAAAACGTTATACATGTTCATATTTTTGATTAATCTGCTAAACATCGTGTTTCGAAAAAAATAATTTGATAAAAAAAATATTTTATAGAAAATCATTATACCTTTATATTACGAAAATGGGAAAAATATAATGATTGTTAATCGAGAAATGAATGATTGGGTTATTTGGTTTACGAGAAGTTTCGATTAGAAATGTCACAAAATCCCCTACGTCACTCGCGCCTGGTCACTCTGACCCCCTTTGTGAGGAGGCCGTTTATCTTCGGCGCAAGAGCGCTTAGCATGATATTGGGAAATCTCATGGTTTTGTCATTCTACATTTGCAAGTACACGAGGCACTTTGGTCTACATTTTGTTACGAGCTTCATCCAAGACTCTTAACTGGTGTTCAGAGTCGCCATTTAAGTTCCCCCACATGCCAACCACTCGAGGACATTTTGGTCATTTTAGTCAAAGATGTCGTAAATCCTCGGTAAGAGCACAAGTATTCTAACAACCGAAACATTTACCATCTTCAAGATACTCTCATTCAGGAATACAAATGTTGTATTCGTTTAATATATACGAGTTTATTGATCATCATAGACTCTCAAAACCGAATTAACCAAGAACAACTAACATTTGTAGTTCGGACTGGTTATTCGACTTTGAAAATTTGTACACCCTTAGGTGTATTCGTAATCATATGAATTTTTAGATCCACTACTGTATGGATGAATTTTGTAATTAAGAAAATTAATAATTTTAAAATACATTAGTAAATTAATATAATAAATGTGGTATGTGTCACGTTTAAATTGAATCGGTCCACGGCAAAAAGTCTCTTACAAATCCTTAAAATGAAATACATGTTGAATAGTTGTGGTTTGTGGAATAACGTGATCACTGTTTCCATACGTATCCTTTTACTGCCTCTATCTTTTCCAACTAAAACACAACTCGTCAAAGAGTCTTAAATAAAAAAAATATGTTGTCTAAAAAAAACTGATTATTTTTTGATGGATTCTGGATTTGGTTCATGTATTTTGATATTCTTTTAATACGATTCCTATAATTTATATACATAGAGTTTGTTTCAAATGCAACTCATTACATTTGTACAACCAATGCAACCCCAATAAATTGAGATGTTTATGGAAATGATGAAAGGTTAATTAATTATGATCAATACTTTATATTAGTAAACAATTAAAACTTCTATTAAATCACATATTAATCAAATTAAATGAACGATTGAGATTGGTTGTATTGGTTGTACAAATGTAAAAGATTGTATAATAACTCACTTTTCTCTCTCTCTCTCTCTCTCTCTATATATATATATATATATATTTTATTATTTTAGTATTTTTATCTATTTCGGCATGAAAAACATGGTTGAACTTTATATAGGGATTTTTCAATTTTAAGTTACGAAGATGAAAATATGTATAAATATTTCATTTGATTAAAATCTAAATAGTTGATTTTTAAATTTTGAATTAAAAACAATATGAAACCCAAAAACTCTAACTTTAAGATAATAAAAAAAAACGAAGTTTATTTCTTGGTGGTTTTCAATGATTTTGGTCTTAAAATATCGATAGTAAGTTATTTATTGCAATGATAAAAAAAAAGAAAAATAAAATTAAATGGTTTTTAACATTATTATCTTTTAATTTAAATAAATCAAATTATAAAATTATATCTTATTTTATTCGCTCTAAGATATGGTTTTATGATTTGATTTTATGATTTGATTTGTTTAAATTAAAATTTTAATTACATTAAAATATTAAAGCTATATCTTTTTTCATCTTTACAATAAAACAATAAAATTAAACCGTATTTAATATAATTAATTTTAATTTTTTTAAACAAATCAATTCATACAATGATATTATATTTATTATATTTTGATATTGTTGTATCTAAATATATATATATATATATATATATAGAGAGAGAGAGAGAGAGAGAGAGAGATAGAGATTAATTTGAGAAGTAAAGAAATGATCTCAACCCTTTATCTGGTCAATATTTTGCGGCTTTAACTGTAAAAAACTGAATAATTTCTCGCATGGTATACGGAAGATAGATGGTAGTTTCGTAATATTACAAATAGACGGCAAACGGTTCATATTATAATAAGAGACCTGATCCATAACGAAAATGAAACCACGAGGAGTCTAGTCATAATTGTATGAAGTTAAGAACCATTTGTGTAATTGACGAATGATCGTGTGAGAATAGGAGTTAAGGTGAGAATCGTAAGAAATGAATTGATCTGGTGCATCTTATTATTGTTGACCTTCAATTAGGGATTGATCCAACAATAGAGATATCTTCTTACCATTCTCACCATAAATCTCATTCTCAAGAATCAAGATCGTGAAAGTTAACATAAGCACAAATTCAACCCATACTTTTTAGCACAAATTCACCCTAAAAGATGCATAGTAGAGTACAGTAGGCAAGCGAGTTAATGAATAAATATTCTATCCATGACCACATTTGTTCTTAATTGTACATAGGGGTGCTCAAAAACCCGATCAACCCAACTCAACTCAACCCAACGCGAAATAACTCAACCCGAAGCAACTCAATGTCTAATCGAGTAGTAAAATTGTCAAACCGTAGGTTTTGGGTTGATATTGAGTTACTATTATTTGAATCCAACCCAACCCGATGAACTCGATATCCTTTTATTTCTTGGATTTAATATGATTGTTGAATTTCTATTAAAATATRCATTAGACAATTACACTATCATGTATACTTTTCATATACACATATTTTCAATATATTCATATCTCAATATAACTCATTCAGTAACTGTGAACATATATATGTAAATTAAGAAAATTAATTGAATGTGATATACGTAAGAAATATGAATAAGTTGTATCAAATGGTTGATGATGAAAAATAATTTATGAGTAGAGAAATAACATATTCAAGGTTAGAAGAATATTTTAATATAACAAAGTATTAACCCGACCAACTCGTACTTTGGTTTGGGTTGGGTTGGGTTAAGATTTTTCCAGACCGCAAGCATTAGGTTGGGTTGTTCAAATGTCCTGAACTCGATCAACCCAACCCATGAGCACCCCTAGTACATAGCAAACGCATATGGTTAGTAATAAAGATGTAAAGGAACTAGGTTGTCCATTACAAGAAAATGAAATCAACGGCTTATATAGTCAAAGGAAACTGAAGCACAAGTCGATGATGAAGATGTAGACAGTGTTCATCACATTTTCCTAAATAGAGATGTGGATGAACAAATATCAACGTCCATTTTGCATTCTGTTGTATGGCAATGATTAATGATCATCATAGTGAACATAAACACAACCAGAAAGAGAAGGACATTGGTTTCTTTATTTCTTTTGCACAATAATGAAGATGTAGATGAGGTCAAAGCAGATACAATCACAAAGAATCCACCATAGATTGAACCCTAAACAGAAAAATGAGTTTCGTACACTCAAAGAACGGTATTTTGGAGCTTGTATTTGTTCGAAAAGTACTTTCGAGACGAAGACATATCAAAGACATTTAAAATAAACAATTCAACTCAATATGTGCGATTTGAAAAAATCTCAACCCAACCCAAAACATACGAGTTGGGTTGAGTTGATAAGGTTGGTCGAGTTAATACTTTTATACATTATTTTGAAATCCAGCTAAGTGATTGTCTTTAAACGAATTAAAATCAAAAAATAAAGTTAACAAACTCAAAGAAGGAAAGTGAAGGTTCATGCAAATTTTCTTTGTAAAATTACGATTGAAATTGTGATACAATTCTTATATAGAGCTAATTATGGGATGGTCTAACGTGGATTTACATACATTAATTAAGGATTTAACATCATATTAAATATTAGGTTCATTTGGTCCAACCCGATGCATATAGTTTAAAGATTTTACAACTCGATTAAATATTAAATCATTCGATTGAGTATGGTTATTTCAGGTTGGCTGATCAGATTAGTCCGGTTATTTATACACCTCGTGACGTGTGTATAGTTTATTCATGGAGTTGGCAACTTTCATTGAGATCGACAAATCAAATGCGTTTTTGTTTCCGTTTTCGTGGAAGGCATGGTAGCTACACCGACAACACTCAAATCACTTTTCCTTTTTAAATTAATATAATTAATATATATATATATATATATATATAGAGAGAGA
>NC_037542.1:13302045-13322189 GCF_001531365.2 Cynara cardunculus var. scolymus | reverse complement strand
TTTTTTTCTTCATATTATATGTAATGATTATTTAAAATCATAAATAATAAATTTTTCTAAAATTGTTTTAACAAATCCAAATATTATAATATTTATACTATATTACAAAAAAATTTGGTAAAAATTGTCAAACCGCAGGTATTGGGTTACTATTATTTGAACTCAACCCAATCCGATGAACCCGATATCCTTTTATTTCTTGGATCTAATATAATTGTTGAATTTCTATTAATATATACATTAGACAATTACACTATCATGTATGCTTTTCATATACACATATTTTGAATGTATTCATATCTCTATATAACTCATTCATATATATGTTCAGTAACCGTGAACATATATATGCAAATTGAGAAAATTAACTGAATGTGATATACGTAAGAAATATGGATAAGTTGTATCAAATAGTTGATGATGAAAAATAAATTATGAATAAAGAAATAACATATTCAAGGTTAGAAGAATATTTTAATATACCAAAGTGTCAACCCGACCAACCCGTACGGGTTGGGTTGCACTTTAGTTTGGGTTGGTTGGGTTAAGATTTTTCCAAACCGTAAGCATTGGGTTGGGTTGTTCAAATGTATTCAATCCGATTAACTCAATCCATGAGCACCCCTATTAGTAACTAAATATGCCAAAAGAATTAATTTTCGTACACAAAGGTTTTAAAAAAAAATCCATTATATGACTAATTTCTCGAACATTCCTTAATTGTACAGACATTTAGTTCATTTTTTAACATGATACAACAGTTATAAGAAGAAATAAACGAATAGTATATTTAAAACATATTTGATCATGATACTTTTAGACCAAAACCTTTAACTACTTTTATGGACATGCAACTTTTTTTTTTCAAATTTATGCTTAAACAAAATAAAAATAAAAATTAGTTACAGTATGGGTGACAATTTTGTATCAATCGAAATTCCGAACCAACCCACATGGGTATCAACTTGATTGGTGCAATTACAATCGATTGGTAGTACCATACCAAGTATGTAAAGTTGGTTGATAGAGTGTATTGTAAGTCGTACACCGTGGTGGTTCTATATTACCGGCTTATATAATTATTTATTAGTTTTTGTATTTTCTATTTATCCAATATTAAGCTTCGTGATTTTAACTTTTTTATTAGAAGATTTGAGTGTTTGCAAGTTTATTTCTTACAGTTAAAAACTTTTAAACATCACATATGTTACTTGAAGACTTAAAAATGTCACTCAGGATTTGAACACAATGTCGAGTTTTCACATGTGTAACTTGATATTGGTACACACACAGTCAGTACAAACATGTACCAACTGAAAAAAGTTGGTACCAAATACAATTGGTTGGTACTAGGGTGTCAATTTTACAACAAACCACACTTCCACATGTTTGTATTATATGAAAGCTATTTTGAATGCTTGTATAAGTAAGGATAAAATGGTACAACATATATTCAACATGTTATTTGAATGTTCGATGATTTTAGTGCATCTAGATCTAGTTGGTAAAAAATGTCAATATAGATAAATTTTAACTTCGACTTTTTACAATGTTCGTACAAAATCGTACCAACATGTACTAACCGAAAAAAAAAGTTGGTACCAAGCATAATTAGTTGATACATGATACAAAATTTTACGTACCTTACCTACTAAGCAAGTGGTCGCCCTAAGATTAGTCGGCTCGCATAACGGGTTGAATATTCAGGTTAATAAAAAAAAAATTACGTACCAATTATAATTGGTTGGTACATGGTATATAAAAAAATGATACTGTATCATGTTCATCCTTGATTGGTATAAAATATTTTGTCGTTTTGTCTATATGGGACCCATTTTCAACCAAGATTCTCAACAAATCATATCATTTAAGATATCACTCCTTATCTTCCAAAATAAATATATGTGATAAAGAAAACATTCAATTTTAGACCCGTGTAATTATTATTTTTTATTATTAACTGAATAAGAGTTTTTCTCTTAATAATAAAATGATTAATTAATTTCTCCGTCTTATAACTAACGATAAAATTGGAAAATGGACACCTAATCTATACTTTAATATAAAGCATTTAACAAAAACTCTTAAAAACCATTTTTTGTGCATAAAGTACTGTTTATTAATGCATGTTACTTATAACTCAATATTACAAGTAGATTGTGCGTAATTACAACTTATTAAAGCTTCATATCTGAATTTATGTAACTAACTACAGATAAACATAATCAAATACATGATAAACATCTCATTTTAAATATAAAAAATCTAAAATATAAGTAGGATAATCATTGAGTTCTAACATAATATTTAATTATTATTTATTTAAATTATATTACTAAACTAAAAATAAAAAAATGAATTAAAGAAATACACACAAAAAAAGAAATTTTAAATGATTAATTTGGTACTAATATAAATATTATTTTTTTCAATTTTTTATGATATCTTCATATTTATATTTTATTTAAAAATAAAAACGTTAGCGTTTTCTCAAAACCACATAAAATCGTATTATAACATTGACTAAAAAAATAAAAAATAAAATTAAACACTAAAATCGAAATGTGTTTCGTTGCATTGTGCGAGTATATTTCTAGTTTTTAAAATGGATATTAGTTTTGAGGCAAACTAAAATTAAAGTGGTGAGTAGTTATTTTAGAATGGGAGTAATAATTTATAGAATTAAATGCAAAATTGGTTCATGTGGTTTACATAAATTAACCAGTAAGATCCTTGAAATGTATTATTAACGAGGACGTTCCTGTAGTTTCATGTTTATAACGAATATGATCCCTGCTACTAACTCCCCCAGTTAAGTTTCTATCAGTGAAGGGCAATTTTGTCTGTTCACCCCCTCTCTCAACTTTCAAAAGTTTAGAAAAACTCAACGAACTATCTCATTTTGAATGATGAAGTCCTTGAACTGTTTTTTTTTAGATTAAAAAATATAAAACTTTCTCATTTTGAATGATTAAGTTCCTGAACTATTCTTTTGAATGATGAAACTATTAAATTTTCTCATTTTGAATAAGTAAGTCTCTAAACATTAGTTTTGATTGAATAAACCATCGAACTTCTAAAAATTTGTTACCTACATCTTTTTTTTAAAGCTACCTTTAACTGAGTAAGAAGGTTTTAAAATACAAGATAAACCTAAATCAGTTTTACCGTTTCCAAACTCTGCACTATTAAAACCCCTCGCAAACTACGGTGTCGCTCCCCCTCGCCATTCTCCGTTTCCCGACATTGTTTGTTCTCCATATCTCTTAAGATGTTGTTGGCCCGGTTACCAATCTCTCTCTTTTTGATATATTTTTTATCCATCAA
Source organism: Cynara cardunculus var. scolymus (assembly GCF_001531365.2). NCBI lineage: Eukaryota > Viridiplantae > Streptophyta > Magnoliopsida > Asterales > Asteraceae > Cynara > Cynara cardunculus. The sequence goes on along the minus strand of NC_037542.1, from coordinate 13,318,862 downwards.
AAGATAACCGATAGTTTTTTTGGGCTAGAAAAATATAGGTAACCAATTTTTTAAAAGTTCGATGCTTTAATTTATGGAAAAATAATGTTCAAAGACTTAATCATTCAAAATAAGAAAATTTAATAGTTCTTCATGCAAAAAAATAGTTTAGGAACTTAAACAGTCAAAATGAAAAAATTTACTGGTTTTTTATTCAAAATATTTTATTGGTTTTTTTAACTTTCCTTTTTTCATAATGAATTTGGTCCTCAAACTATTTTTCATTACCATACAAAAACTAATTTAAATACAAAAAAAAAATCTAGTTACAAAAGAATTAAGATATAAAAATACAAATTTAACTAATTTATTTATATACATTAAAAATGGTTATAATTAATAAACATATAAAAATATTATAATTTTGCATTAACCTGTTGAAGATTATTAGTATTATTATGGTTGTTAATTTACAACAATTATTTATCATAATAACGCTGATAATCTTTAACCTATTAGTGTTAAATTATAATATTTTTATATATTTATTGATCATAATTTAGCTATGACCATTTTTAGTGTATAGTACTTCATTTAAGTAAATTAGTTAGATTTATATTTTTATATCTAATTTAACTATAAATTTTTATATAAATTAGGTTTAGTAAATTACTTGGACTTAATACTTTTATATCTTATTGTCTAATATATCGTCAGGTATTTAGTTTTTCTTTTTAATTTTGTAGTCATTTTAAAAAAACTATCAAAATTATATTTTATTTGAGTTAAAGGGTTTCTTGGAATGAATATTTTTGAAAATATAAAATATTTCATGGCAAAATTTAAGTTTCAAATTTTATTTATTTAATTTGCTCATTATATTTAGAATATACATGTTTGTTCCGCCAAATTTTATTGATTAAAAGGAGGGACCAAATCCTAAAAATGAAAGTTGAAGGAGAGACCAAATTTGTTATAGAAATTAAATTCGGTTTGATGGACTAAATATGTTATAATAATAAAAGTAACTTAAGAGACTAAATCAGTTATAAAATGAACAGTAGTTTAAGAGACTAAATCAGTTTATGGAAATTAAAAGCGGTTTTATGGACTACATCTGTTATAATAATAAAAGTAGTTTAAAAGACCAAAGCTGTCATAAAATGAATAGCAGTTTGAGGGATATGAGGGTGAATAGACATAATTATCTTTCACTAACATAAACTTAAATGAAGGAGTTAATAGCATGGATCATATCCATTATAAAAATGAAACTATAAGAACGTTTTTCGTTAATAATTCTTTTAAATGACCTTACTTATTAATTTATGTAAACCACATAAACCTTATTTATATTTAACTTCAATTTATAATTTTAATTTCTTAGATATTTTATTTTTGAGTTTAGTAAATTTTAGAATTTTACCCGAATGTTTTATAATACATATTGATAAACATTTAATAAAAAAATTGATATTCTTAACCACACGGGTGGTGCTTGATTGGTTTGAGTTTGACTCCGAAGGTCAAAAGTAATAGGAGGTCTCAGGTTCAAATCCAAGGTGGAATAAAAATCCCCTTGTGGTCACGAAGGTTCAAATATGGTGACTCCGGGTTATCTGCAAAACAAGTGGTCGCCCTGGGATTAGTCAGCTCACATAGCGGGTTGGATATCCAAGTTAATCAAAAAAATTTTATATTCTTTTTAATATAATTACACGAGATATTCGTTAATTTATAATATGGAAAATATGATTATTAGAAAAAAATTACAAATATAAGATCCAACTTATTTATTTCAAATAATCATTTAAGTAACCGAAAAAAAATAAAAAAAAAACAATTTTTTTTTTCTAAAACGATTGAAAACTAATAAATCATGTGTCATAGTGACGACGATAGAAAGAGACTAACAAGTAATCAACAAGTACGACTGCCGACCTCTTATTGTTTAAAAATTTAATATAAAAATATTAGTATGTATATACGTACTCCAATATATGATATACATGGCCGTGTATACACCGTCTGTCACACCCAGAGAATAGGTTCGCCTGAAACGTTCGGTCCCGACCGCCAGTACTATTACTATGCTTACCATTGGTATTTCATCGATTATCAAAAGCCAAATGAGGGAAATTTATAAAAAAAAAAGCCTATTCCTCCGTATCTCATATGTCGTTTGAGTTTTTCGACCATTTGTCTTAGGATTAATTAGTTCTATTAATCGATGGGGTAGGGAAGGATATAAATATCTAGCATTACTACAAAACAAATGATTTTTACCCACAAAAATCATTCATAGAAATGTCCGTAGGTGATTTTCGACGGATCACCCATAAAATACCAATGATTTCGGTAGAATCAATGTTTTTTAAGAAAATACCAACGGATCACCATTATATGCATGGGGATACATGTCACTTGAGAATAAGATGTTCAAGTTGATTTCAAAACTATAGAGAGACCTTTTCATCGTACAAGGTAAAGGGACTTGTCGCTGGAACATATTGTAGTCATTTCTGATTTTATTCTACAATTATTTCTTCAATTAAGAGGTCCATCAAGAGCATATTAGGACACATATGCCTTTTCAGATGTTTCAAAGAATGTCTTTGTCAAGTACAAGGTTGGTGAAATTTGGTCAGAAAAGTTCTTACAGGTGAATTTGCAGATTAATCCGCTCATAGTCTGGATGACTATTTGATCAAACAAAGCGGCTAAAAAAAGAGAGGGATTTGTTTGTAAGTTAGATAGTGGATATTTGATTTGCGTAAGCTAATCCACTTCTGTAGCTATCTAGTCTTTGATGTTGCCAATTTGATTAAGTTCATATAAAACCTTTTACAAGTAAAACAACCAAATGTTATATATTACTAAATAATTATTTTTTTCCAAGGTTCTAAATAACCTCAAGTATAATGTGGAGGCGAGGTACAACATCAAGCCTTACAAGTTACGGCAATGTCATAACGTTCTTCAAGGCGTGCCCTAAAACGACATATATATATACATATATTTATGTATATATATATGGGTGTGTGTTAGTGTTTTGAATAATTTATAGAACAATTTAAATTCATATAAAGTTACAAAACTAAAAAAACCCAGTTATATCAAATATACCGAACTTATTAGAAAATGTCTTAAAAAATATCGCATCATTGTTAAAAATGATGTTACAGCAAAAAGAAAGCCTTAGAGAAATGAAGCCAAAAAGGTTGATGTAACGACGACGCATCCATCTTATCGATTATTTTGTTAGTTGGGCGCCGAAGACTTGTGGGGCATGGTGTTAATGGACACGTGTTTTGAATGTTTTTTTTTTTTAAATTTTCTTGAAGAAATTGGGGTTTGTGGGCATGCTTTAATACAGACGTGTTCATGAATAAACCGTTCCATCGATTGACATCAGACTTTAGGAATCATGGAACGGTTCAAACATAAACTTGTTCGAATTTATCCGATAAAATATATTTTCTTTTTAATTAAATAATTTTGTAATTTTATTGTTTTTGTGTTAAATTTTTATTTTAAGTTATATTTGTTAAATTTATGGTTAATCAGAGTATCTTAAACAATTTTTCTAAAATATAGAAAATCAAGATTTTTAGTTAATATTTTGTTATAATAGTTTCTGTATAATTATCTTCAAAATTGACAAAAGAGGAGGAGTTTTTTCTCCAAATATGAAGAACACCCAAAAAATGATTATCAAGTGAGACCACCAATAATAAACTTTGAAAATAAATATTTAGAGAGAAAATTAATGTTTTAATATTATTATCAATGTTGAATTTCCAAAATTGAGAATCTTTTGTAGATGAATGTAATTCTTTTGGTGATTTTGATCTTTGTTTCTCCATTTTTGGAGAAATTGTGTTGTTAGAACTAGGGGTGCTCAAAAACCCGATCAACCCAACCCAACGCGAAATAACTTAACCCGAAGTAACCCGATGTCTAATCGAGTTGTAAAATTTTCAAACCGTAGGTATTGGGTTGCTATTATTTGAACTCAATCCAACCCGATGAACCTGATATCCATTTATTTATTGGATTTAATATGATTGTTGAATTTCTATTAATATATACGCTAGACAATTACACTATCACGTACGCTATTCATATTCACATCTCTATATAACTCATTCGTATATATGTTCAGTAACTGTAAACATATATACGTAAATTAAGAAAATTAATTGAATGCGATATTCGTAAGAAGTATGAATAAGTTGTATCAAATGGTTGATGATGAAAAAGAAATTATGAGTATAAAAATAACATATTCAAGGTTAGAAGAATATTTTAATGTACCAAAGTATCAACCCGACCAACCCGTACGGTTTGGGTTAGGTTGGGTTGCACTTTCGTTTGGGTTGGGTTGGGTTAAGATTTTTCAAACCGTAAGCATTGGATTGAGTTGTTCAAATGTCTTCAACCCGATTAACTCAATCCATAAGCATCCGTAGTTAGAACATCTCCAACAGATTCTTCAAAATAAAGAGTATAGGATTTTGGACAATTTTTTGCATAATTTGGACTGCCTAAACTTTAAAGAGGAAGGAGATCTCATAAATAATCATTTTTATAGAAATCTCTAAATTTGGAGAATTTCATTATTTTCTCTCACACTTTCTCTATTTAAAGAGTTAGAGCAAAAATCTTTATTTTAGAGAATCTGTTGGAGATGCTCTTAGTTGGTATCTTATACGCATGTGGTTAAAACTAACTGAAAAGTTAGTTGTTAGATGGAATATTAGCTGTAAGTTGATAAGTTAGCCATGTTTGGGTGAAGATAACATTTGTTTACACCAATATTTTCAGGTCGTGACATAATTTGATTATGAAAAATGAAGATATGGATATTTTTCACAAAATCATCATCTGTTAGTTGGTTAGTTCTTTATTTTTCATATGTGATGTCATGTGTTCGAGTCTTTTATCGTAATTTTTATTTCTTAAAAAACATAATAAATGTGAAAATTAAAGATAAAATTTAAGTAAATGACAGACATGAATCAAATCTGAACTTGAGATTGGAGAAAAACTCTACTAACCAGTTATACCAAAAAAATAAACTTATGTTCTTATTATAGATTCAAAATATATACGGTTGCATACAACAAAATAATAGAATGACCCATTTCACGATCCTAAAAAAATTATACAATGACGGAGGAACGAAACTATGGTATGTGCTACCGTATCCATTGATGTGGGTCCGTCTCTAGTTTACACTCAGTAAAAAGAATATGACTTAAATAAAGACTATATGTGTATCAGTGCAATTTAACATTATATAAAATTTTATTTTAAGCTGAAAACGATAAATTAAATGAATCGTTTTTAAAAAGTAAATTCCAAATTTTATGGACTACTAAAAGTAGTAAAAGTTCTTTTAACGCGTAAAATAAAATGATAATAAGAATCTTTGAATACGTGATAATTATCTAATAGTAAGTGAATATTCCATCATTATCTTTAGAAAAAAAAAAAGCTATTTAACTATTAAAAAAATATAATTTTAAATTATAACAAATTTTGAATTATATAAGCTACATAAAAAAAACGAAATTAAGGCATCAATATCTAAACATGTTCCATTTTATTCGAAAACTGAATTTTGTCGATTTACGGTAAAATTTTTCAGTTATATTGTACAGGTACAAAACGAATTCTCCTAACAGGTGTTGTATTCTGATACCAAATAAGGTACATTGTGTGCATTCTAAACGATTACCAAAAAGGTAAATTAGTTTATAGAGTGGCTTATTAATAGCTACTTGTAGCAACTTATGAAGAGCTTTCTCACATTTTTTTTTTCAAATTTGACCCTGATGACTATTAATTAATATTATTATTAATTATAAATTAATGTTATTCATAAATATTAATAATTAAGATTAATTAAAATGTATTAATTAATTTTAATTATATATTATATATGAATAACGATTATTAAGTATTTATAAATTTTATTAATTATTTCAATTCTTTTTGGTTTATTATTCAATATATTTAGTTATCAAAAAACAAATATGACAGTTCTAAAATGTTTATATAAATTACATATAAATTAAAGTCATAGTTATTTTATTTCATAGATCATTGTACATATATACTATAAATTTTGAATTTATTAAAACAAATTTTAAAAAAAATATTAATTAATTGGGATATGAGGTTGACCAATTTATTGTTATTCACATTATATTAATGGTTATTTAAAATCATAGATTAATGTAGATTTTTTTAAAAAAAAATTGTTTTAACAAATTCAAAATTTATAGTACATATTCAATTTTACATTCTTTCAATTAACACGTTATATTTTAAAAAAATTTATTGTCTTGTTTGTATTAGTTAGCATATTATATTATTAGAATATTGTTTTAATTATATTATTAGAAATTTATTTTAAATATATTATGAGATTTTTGTAATTCACTATTATTTCAGGATGTTTTTTTCATTCATTTTACATGTTTATAAACTAGTTTTTGCCAAACACAATGTGTTCATCAACTACCTTATAAACTACCACATAACTTATCAGTTATCAGCTAGTTTGCCAAACATAGCCTATATCCTAACATGTGTACCGTGTTTAACAAATGTCACTTACCTTACCAGGGTAAGCATGATATTGACCGAAAATTTTACTCGGTAAGAAACATGACAATGACTAAGAATGTTATTTGGTAAGTGATAGATAATATCTTTACCAGTTAGTGTTTACCGAGATGTTTACTAATAATCACTTTAATGACTAATAATAAGGTTGAATTAAATGGTTTCAGACATTAATTGAACAACCCAACTCAATTACATCGATTTAAAAAACTCACATCTAAACCCAAAACCCATTAGAAAGTGTAACTCAATTCAACCTTTGCAAGTTGGGTTGGTGGCAAAGGCGTGGCTACATGGTCCAACCCCATTAGACTTCTTGTCACACATATCCTACGAAATTTTGCATGCAATATCCCATTTTCCCATCACAACAAATAGGTTAATTAGTACTAGAAGGATATCCGTATAATGTATCGAGACACATCTTGATTTCGGTGTTCTATTTTTTTTTTTTATATCGATATAATATAGTTTTATGTGGTTTTGAAAACACGATTATATTTTTATTTTTTTAATAAAATATAAATTTGAAAATATCATAAAATTTTGGAAAAATATATATTGATATCGGTATCAAATTAATCTTTTTTAAAATTCTTGTTTTTGGTGTAATTTTCTTATCTCAAATTTTTTATTATAATTTAATTTAGGTCTAGTAACGAAGTAATTTAATTTAAGTTTAATAACATAATTTTTTATAAAGATAATAACTAAATATTTTGTTAAAACTCAATAATTATCCTATTTATATTTTAGATTTTTACTCGCGCAACGCAGCGAGATACATATTAATTTTAATATTTCATTTTATTCTTTATCTCAGTCGATGTTATAATATGGTCTTATGTGATTTGAAAAAAAAAAACAATGATGTTTTTATTTTTCAATAAAATATAAATTTGAAGATATCATAAAATTTGACAAAAAATATATCGATATTAGTATCAAATTAACTATTTAAAATTTCTCATTTTTTGTGTAATTTTTTAATTCAATTTTTTTATTATAACTTAATTAGGTTCAATAACGAAGTAATTTATATTTAGTTAAATAATATAATTTTTTTATAAAGATAATAATTAATTATTTTGTTAAAACTTGATAATTATTCTAATTATATTTTAGAGTTTTTAGATTTTAAAATGAGATGTTTATTCTCTATTTGATTATGTTTATCCGCAGTTAGTTACACGAATTCAAACATGGAGCTTTAATAAGTTGTACTTATGCATAATTTTTTTCTTATAAAGATAATAATTAATTATTTTGTTAGAGTTTGATAACTATTCTAACTATATTTTAGATTTTTTAGATTTTAAAATGAGATGTTTATCCTCTATTGATTATGTTTATCGCAGTTAGTTACACGAATTCAAAATGAAGCTTTAATAAGTTGTACTTATGCATAATTACTCGTAATCTTGAATTTTAAGTAATATGCATCAATATACAGTATTTCATGCATAAAAAATGGTTTTTAAGAATTTTTGTCAAATGCTTTATAATATAGTATATAGATTTAATAAAATTTGGTTTTTTTAGCAAATTTAATTTTTCAAACCCTAATTAATTAAATTTATTTATATGTTTTATACTCGAATATATAATATAAATATAATTAGAAATTATGTAAAATGTCTACTTGATGAATATGCTTCAGTTTTATAGTTAAAAGAAACTCAAGTCCTGATTAATAGTATATAATCGTTAATGTTATGTTTAATTTTTCACGTAGCATATATACATGTAAATCGTAACTTGTTTGAATTTTCAAAAGATGGATTCTTATTTGCTTATCTTGGGATGTGTAATGAGCGAAAAATGTGGGGCAGGTCAACATATTGGTTCGTGATCAGAAAACGCGTTTAAGCTTAGGTTATCCAAATATCTAACCTGATAAAGTTAGTTGAGCAATTAATATCGACTTCATAAATCAAGATACCCTTTTAGTCACGATGGTGATTTTTTCTAATACAGTATTTATCGTCATTATATTACAACACGTGTGACATTGAACGAACGAACCCCCTCATCCAAAATTCTTGGCTCCACATCTGGTTGGTGGTGGTTTATCTTCATTCTTTGAAATAATCATGTGTCTTTGATTTTTGGTGATTGATGAGCATTGTTCATCGCTCAATTTAATCTTGTACATATAAAATATATGTAATATTAAATTGTTGATACACAAATACATACAATGGCTTAATCATTTGAGAATTCAAGATATTATGATAATTGTGAGAACTATTGTCTTAACGTATTGTTTTCACATGATTTTTTTTCTCATCTATGACTATATTTTATGTATTGATGAACATATATTTGTTTCACAATGTGAAATTTTTTTACGTATAACTTTTGTTTCACAAATGGGTTCGAAAGATTCACATTGTGAAACAAACACATATGGAACAATCATATTGTGAAACAAATATATGTTCATCAGTATTTTAAATCCTAGTATTTGATGAAAAGAATCATATAAAATATTACATGATGAACAAGTTCTCAATATTATAACAATTTAATGAATTCTTAAAAGAAGGTCCCTCTACATATAATAAACAAACAAATTGTGTTTGTAAAAGATACAATATTTTGCTTACGCTGATACATATTGCTTTTGCTTTCCCTTAACCAAGAGATATATATGTTACTATTTATATAACTATACATTATTGTATCATACACACACACACATATATATATATATATATAGTTGAGTTTTGATAAAAATGAAAGTTAAGTTGAGAAGCATAAAAAAAGATCTCCACACTTAGATCAATACTAATGAGGTGTACCGAGATACACCAAATTAATTCCCTTCAAAGCGTAATTCATGTATGGACATGAAATTAAAATTGATCAAAAGTTCAAATATCTTCTTACGTTTTTCATTATGACTTTCATTTTCACACATCCTTCACATGCGTGCGTGCGTGCGTGCGTGCGCGCACACACACACACATATATATATATATATATATATATGTGTGTGTGTGTGTATGTATATTGTTTAAAACAAAAAAAAATGAGTTAGAATTGTTATTATATGAATTTAAAACAAAAGAATTCCCTTTTTTATTTAATATCATAAATTAGAAGGAGTATTTAAATGTTTATTAAAAAAATGATTAGTTTGATTTAACAAATAAAAAATTGAGAAGCCAATATTTTCTGGGTGTGTTCGTTTTAGTCTAAAAAACAAAAAAGGCGTGTTTGAAGAAAGTGTAGGTGTGGATGGACGACTAAAATGAAACACGGGGTACACGCCATTATATCACATTTATCTCGTGCTCAACTCCCTTCTTCTTCTTATTATTATTATTTATTATTATTCTATTCATCCAGATCCCAACACCCCCCACCATCATCGTATTTATCACATCCATCATCCATAACTATTTCTCATTTTCCTCTCTCTCTCTCTCTCTCTCTCTCTCTCTCTCAATCTCAATCTTCTTCCATCATATCAATTCAGTTGCTTTGAAGTAATCATGTCAGGATCATCCGCCGTTGAAATCGATTTCTTTCGTCTCAGAGGCGAAGCATCCGTCATTTCACCCCCTCCAAAGAGGCTTTCTGATCGTCGAGGTAGGTTTAGTTTGATGTTAATTAATCTGGTTGAACATATAGTTTGATTTCTATGTATGTTAACTGGATTGTTACTAATCGGACTCTACTTTTGCAGATATTCAAGGCGTGATATCGAAGATCAATCCGGAGCTTCTTAAAACTGCGATTGCTTCCGCTTCTGCAAACAACAGTTTCCTGTCGAACAAATCGTGTTCGTCTCCTCATCAGCAAACTCAAACTCTGCCTGTTTATAGCCAGGATTGTGGCGGTGTTAAAATCGCTAGAAGTGCTGCTCCTATGACTATATTCTACAATGGAAGCGTTTCAGTTTTTGATGTTTCTCCTGACGTGGCGGAAAGTATCATGAAACTTGCTGAGACTGGGAGTTCAGGTTCTAAACTTGTTGTGGAATCAACTGCCGTGAATTCGAAGCCTGGACCGCCTCCAAGCAATCAAAACCAAGCGCTAGGCGGAGTACTCAACAAAGGTATGTATAATGATCTATTTAACAACTTTTGATTCTTAATTTGTTCTTCGTCAATTACTTAAACATCACATATCCCTTGTTTATGCTTATTTGGTTTATTTTCCACAGATCTACCATTGTCACGGAAGAAGTCATTGAGGAGGTTTTTGGAGAAACGCAAAGAAAGGTGCGTATTGCAAATTGTTGTTCTTATTTCATCATTAATTAGCACTAACAAAATTTTGACTCACTTACGTTTTTGAGATCATAAAATTTGAAATATTATAATATTCTTAACATCTGATATTATATCTCAAAACTTACCATCTCCAGATATGTATGCCAATCAAACATAATTTACAAATTAAACACAATAATATAATACATATTATATACATTTAATTGATCCTTCCTCGAAGGTCAAGCAACAACCAAAAATGGTTGTTAAATATCATTTTCTGTTTACTTCTATAAAATTGTAAACACAAAAACAAAATAATCAATTTACTTTCAAATGAGGTTTAAGTCTTCGTTCAACACCATTCCTGATTTTTTCTTAACGTTACAAAAAATGTTTAGATTAAAAAATAAAAAAAGGGGGTATTATGTTGAACGAACACTTACATCATCTCCAATAGATTCTTTAAAATGAAGATTTTTAGGATTTTTGCTCCAATAGATTCTCCAAAACCTCTTCAAAAATAAATAATTATTTTTTATTTTTTTAAGAATATTTTAATAATATACTTCATATTGTAATATCTAAAATGGAGAGGTTGCTGGAGATGAATATAATTTTCTTTGAAGATTTTCAGTTTTAATTCTTCATTGTGAAGAATTTATTGGAGATATTCTTATACCTCGTATGAGATTCGACTAATCTAAACATTTGTGTAACTTAAACAAATTTATAAATATAAAAGCAAAGATAGAAATTGTACTTTTGAGTTTGAAACATTACAATTATTGATGTGTTTCGTGTTTATTATTCCAGGCAAGTGTCAATATCTCCATACGCGTATTCACAAGGAAACGCATCTTTGCGGTGAAGAAAAGAGGAAAGAGAAGATACATATAAACATATACACACAGCATATGGAAACAGACGACTTTTAATTTTTAATTTTTATTTTCTTGGTGTTTCTTTTTTATGAAAAAGACATTGGGTATGGATGGAGTTAGGCCAGTTTCAGAAATGATTCTTTTTCTATATAGTTTGGATCTTTTTAGTGGTCAACATCAACATATATTGACCCTATTGTTTTGTTAATTATCGACCTGTGTTTGTTCAAATTTGACCAACTCATTTGTAAACGTGACCAAATTTATATTTAATTCAATTTCCCTTTGAATTTCTTTATTCATAAAACATTTCACCATCTCTATTTTAATTCAGAAAACAACTTCATTAAACAAACGATATCCTTCATTAACGTGGAGTAGAAACCAGCAATAACATCGTGATTTTGGAAATTACGACGGAAAAAAACAGATTGTTTACGTAACGAGATGAGCAACTTTATTTACAAACTATCTTATAAAAGTCAAAGAAACATTAGTGAAATGATCATATATCAAAGTTACGGAATCATCAACCATAAAATCACTACTAAAAAAAGAGTATCACAGACGGATTTTTCCGACGGATCCCAAAAAAGTCAAAGAAAGTCAACGTTTATTCATATCCGCCATAAATCCCCCACTGAATTTTTTGGGAAAAAAAAAAATTATTTAAAACGGATTTGTGATGGGAATGGGAATGGGAATGAGAATGGGAATAGGAATGGGAATGGAAATGGAAATGGGAAGAACTTATGGTAACAAATAAATAACCATTTCCTAATTTTATCATGAAAATTTCTATTACCAAATCATCCACTTGTTCATCATCTGTATACATCAACAACTTAATTCCTATTCCCATCTTAATATAAAAGAAATGTTGATGTTCAAAATGATATCAATCAATATATTAGTAGTGAATTCCAATTATTCCCCCTCTTTCCAAATGCATGAGCCAACAACCTATCCCAACCAACCGGGTGTCCTCATTGCTCTTGGATCGTTTGATGCTCATAAACAAATTAATGAACTTTGTATGTGTGTAGTGCGGTGACCCAAATCAAGACGCTCCCTGTAATCCGTCGCAAAAGGACGGTTAACATGCAATATTGTTTCATTTTCTAAGCACAAATCAACGATTTTTCACATTCTTGTTTCACAACATCTCATATGTACGTAAGCAACCAAAAATCACTTGCCACACTAATTAAACTACCACCTTTAGAGCAACCATAGTTGCTTCCACAACCAAAGTTGGGGATAAGCTCTTACCATGGTAAGAGTCGCAACCTTCATTTATCGGGTAAGACTCTTGTTCCTTGTCTCGCTCTTACCAGGTATGACTTTTGGTCCTTGCCATACTCACCCAGTAAGGTAATATGACTTGGTAAATGCTTATCCGAGTAAACGGCCCCTTAGTAACCTAATGACCTCAAAGTTCTAAGAGCAATTAATATGCACTTTTTAGCGTATCAACACCATGACCAATCCCTATCCCAATCCCATTGGTAAATGATAATCAATAAATAGGTTGGTTTTGTTTTAGTGAGAGAATTGAAGGGTGTTTCAGACAAGTGAAGTGAAGTAAAAACACCTTTTCTCTTTCCATATTTTCTTTATTAATTAGCATAGAAATTTCCATCAAGTGTTCAATTCCTTTCAACATTTAACTCATGCATAATCAGCGCATGTCGTTTCAAACACGAAATCCATTATATTCGCTAAGTAACCTCTTCATCGGGATTGGAATATACAAGTTTTATTGGTCCATTTCCCAACCCATACACCATATGATTCTTATAGATAAAAGTCCAAATACTTCACTCTCAAGATTCTTACAGCTTATAAATACTTTTTCGAATTCAATTCGATAGCTAAAAGACCACCTAAATATTTGCCATTCGATTTCTTCGACCTTTCACCCACGTGTCAAAACATAGCAGCAGCCCAACCACAACGGTGGTGTCTGATTGCTTTGAGCTTCAATTCCAAAGATCAAAAGTACCTGGAGGTTCAAATGCGGTGACTCCGGGCTACCCGCAAAGCAGGTGGTACGCCATGGGATTAGTCGGCTCGCATAGCGAGTTTGGATATACAGGTTAATTATAATAAAAAAAAACATAGCAGCCCGTCGGATTCCTTGTTGGAATAATAGGTGGAAAGTATCTACGTATACTGAAATAAAATTATCAAGAAATTTAATTAATATAATAATAGTTCAAAGGACATATAATTAACGTTTGAAAAAACAAGAACGGAATAAAGCTTTCGAGAGCCTCCTACTAGATTAATACTTGAGAGGTTAAGAATTATAGGACGAATATTTTGAAAAAGCAGATTCTCAAGGTATTATGAAGAATAAAATCAAAGCGGAACTCTTTTAAAGTAGATGAAAGTGTTTTGTGATTCTTGCGTGACGTTCACTACAATGTTATATTGTCGAGTTGTCGTCAAAATAATCGAGGCCCAATTTGATTCCATTTAGTATTATAAGGAATCAGATTAATAATTTGAGGAATTTTTTTATTGTTGTAATAAGACATGCTCTTTTTATTAAGTTCGTCGGCTTTTTAAAGTAGTGATTTTCCATTTGGTATTAAACAAAAAGACATGACTTTTCGTTTAGTTTTGACACACACTTCATACAAAGATGCGATTTTTGTTGGATTTAATGGAAAGACGTCACCAGTATTCTACTCGTTCGAAACAGAAAAATTAGTAATGGTTAATTTTTAACTAATCATGGGAATGGGGTGGGGTTGGAACAGAGACTCGAATCTCAGTCCTTATCCCTGTTGGGGAATATGATCAGATTCCCATCTTCGTCCCTAACGGAGAATAAGGGATTTTTTTTTCCTGTTTATTTGAGATATTTTAAACCGTACGTGTTAGAAACTATACTCGATCGATAGTGGTTCATGTTTAAATCTCATATATTTAAAAAAAATTAACGGAGAATCAAATATTCATATGTGAATAAATTCACAACATCATGTGTAATTGTTTGATAAAATGTTTTCGGCTTTTTTTTTAATCTAAAAAAGTAGTAAGACAAGTTAAGAAAATGTCTATAAGAAGAAAGTTCAAAATACTCTTTATAAATCTAAAAGATACTAAATCTAATAAATAATATATTTAGTAATAAATATAAATATATATAATAATAAGTATATAATATAGTTAATATACAAGGACCCCGCTACTGATCCCCGATCCCCGGTTTTGCGGGGAATCTTAGCGCTGTCTGGGCGGCTACTAGGCATGGGAATGGGGCGGAGATCCCAATCCCCATCCTCATCCCACTCGAGGAATATGATCACATCTCCATCTCTGTCCCCAACGGAAAATCAGACATTTTTCCTGTGTTAAAATAAGATGTTTTAAATCAAATGTGTTTAATACCATACTTGATCGATAATGGTCCATGTCTAAAACACACATATTTTCAAAATTTGCTTTTATAGAGTATAAAATACTTATATATGATTAAAATCACATCACATACGTAATTGTTTGATAAACGCTTTCGACTTTCAACGTGTTTTTATCTAAAAAAGAGTAAGACAACTCAGCAAAAATGTATATTAAAAAAATGTAAAAATACTATTTCTAAATCTAAAAGATATTAAATCTAATTCTTTATAAATAATAAATATATTTAATATTCATGGACGGAATGAGGCGGGGACCACGTTACCATCCCCTATCTTTAACTTTCGGGCATTTCCGTCCACATCTTCGGTTTTGTAAGGAATCCCCGTCCTTGTCATGGCGGGTACACCTAGGGGTGACAAAAAATAACCCAACCCCAAGTCAACCCAGAATTAGCAGGTTGAGTTGAGATTTTTAACTCATTTAAATAAATGGGTTAAAGCGTCTAACCTATATAAATAAATGGGTTGGATTGGTTTGAATTTTTTGACCTGTTTTTAATTCTTTTTCAACTTGTTTCCAACTCATTTAAATATTATATAATTTTATTTTTAATACTCTATCTAGTATTCTAATATTTAATTTTGTTTTATTCGTAATTAAAAATCTTACCGTCTTGAGATGTATGTCCAAATTTAAATCATCTTTATTAATCATCATGAAACTCTAAGAAAACTTTTTAGTCCATTACTCCATTATCGCCTCCAAAATCCAATCTTACTCTTCAAGAGAAGATAGAGGATCAAGAGAGAGTAATATCGATAGTGAACTTGGGGTTGGTGAAAGTAAGTTATTTAGAATTTAAAATTTTCCAATTTATTTTGAACAATATATTTGTTATGGTTGTGTTTTATTCAAACTTTGAACAATTTGTTTGTACTTGTAGTTGTGTTGTGTTTTATTCAAAAAAAAAAAAAAATAGTCTCGTACTTTTTTATTTAAAATTTTAAAATTAAATGGGTCAACTCAGGTTCAACCCATTTATTTAACAAATTGGGTTAAGAAAATCATAACCGGGTCAACCCGTTGTCAACTCATTTAGGTAACAAGTTGGGTTGGGTTGAAAAATCTCAACCCATTTAATTAAATGGGTTAGGTTGTGTTGAGATTTTCAACATGTTTAATAAATAGATTGAAACCGAACCTAACTCAACCTGACTCATTGCCACCTCTAGATATACCGAGTTCTCAAATGGGGCAGTTTCTCCCATGCCTAGCGGCTACACTGGGTTTCCTGATGGAGCTAGTGTCATTTTCATGCCTATTTTTAACTGTTAATGGTTAAAAGATGGGTTGGCTAAGTGCATCTTTACCTACTAATTTTTTACTCTCACACATCAAATCAAAACTTACTATTTATATTTTCAATGTATGATTTGATCTTATTCTAACATATATCGAGATGCAAATAGCATCACCCTTAAAAGACATATAAATTATTGTTTTATAAAAATAAGCTTCTATAAAAAAAATATAAAATAGCATATATTTTTCTGTGAATCTGGTTTAGAAACTTTTAGTCATTTCTCTTTTAAAATTATTAAAATATCAATAAGTTCGCAAGTGATAGATCCATATTTTGCAGAGGGGTCAAAGTGTAAGGGGCTGTTTGTTTGGTTCTTAATGGTGACATTAAGAGCCAACCTCTTAATCGGTAAGAGGT
>NC_037542.1:13284335-13301445 GCF_001531365.2 Cynara cardunculus var. scolymus | reverse complement strand
ATTGTTTGTTTCTTAATTCAAAAAGCCTTTTATTTGAACTGAATATAGATAGATGCTGCTAATTTTCTTGGATAAGCATTGCGATTATTTGATAAAGATAATGAACATTTGAATCTTGCTCAAGAACTTATGGTGTGATGGCTTATATCTACATGCTGGCTAAAAGGGAGCTTGGTGAACTTATGAGCTATGGCTATCTTGTGACATTCTATTACCTCATCTATGGTCCCTTGATTCTTGTTTTGATCTTTACCTATTTGATTTTCTGAAATGATGGTCATTTAGTCAAATTTACCAATGTTTGCAAGGAATATGAGTGTTTGATACGTTTGTATTTGATTAATATGAAAACTTGTTTTGAACAAGTAATGTTATGTTTGTTTGGATTAATATGAAATATGTAGTTACATTTACAAAGTAATTGTTTTATTCAGATATCTGCCAAACAGCTATATTTCATTCAGAACTAAATCATACAGAGGGTTAAAATGGTAATTTATTATCATTTAGAGAACATTTACCAAACAACCATATTTTATTCAGCACTTAACCATTCTGACCCTCTTAACCATTCTGACCACTTAACCATTCTGCACAAAACCATTCAGCAACTGCCAAACAGCCCCTAAAAAGAAAAAGTTTTTGAGCTAGGTTTGCAATTACAAGAACCAAATTTGTAAAATTGATATAGGTATGCAACTCCACCACCGCAATTTGCCAAGGTGTTGGGAGGAATTTAATGGTTAAGAAATGAAACAAACAATTATTTTAGTTATATAACACCCAAAATTAAGGGTGATTTATTTTATCTATTCTATATTATAGAGCATTTGACAAAAACAGTTTAAAAATTATTTTTTATGCATTTAGTGTTGATTATTGACGTATCTATACTATCTTATTAAGCAAATTTAGCAAAAGTCTTAAAGTCTTAAAATACTAAATGACTAAAATATCATTTATACTCACTTTTTCATCCCCTCCTCTCCTCACATACACTCACCCTCTCACAACGGATTTTTTTTAAAATTATAATTTTAAATTTACACTTTATACCTCTATAATTAATTAATTAATTTACTTTACGTCTTTTACTTTTAAATGTTTCATTTTAAACATTTATCAAATTAACATGCATAATCGTATATCAATTAAAACATGTTTAAAAAATATATTTTTATTTTAACAAGTTACACCATTATAATCGTCTCGTTAATACCTTCGAAATGAGTCCAATATTGAATAGCTTTTGACTTAATTATATTATTATATATTATATATACTGTGAAAAAATATTTTTAATATTTACGATTTATACTTTTATAGTTATTTATTTACATATATACTATATATTTTGGGGTTATGCTGTCCAAATTGTACTATATAATATGTTTTGAATTAATATGTTCTTGGGTTTTTTTTGATATATATATATATATATATATATATACATGTATTAATTCAATCTTAATCTGAGTTTCTGGACAAGAAAGAGGGTAAACAGTTGAAATTTCATTCTAAAACCCATYTTTTTTGTCTTTTCATGGCTTATGATCTGTCAAATTTGTAGTTTTCTTTATTGGTTTTGAGTGTTTATCTTAAAAYTCAAGTTTCTTGGTTYTTTRCTCTTGGTGTAAATCGAAYACATTTGTKGAGTCRTTTAAATACGTTGGATTTTAAATATATTGGATTTTAAACTGTCATACAATKTTTTTCATCGATAGTCTGTAATTGGAACCATAACTCTTATTTATTCAAATTGTATTAATATGTAAAGACCAAGTGTAATCTATATCATCGTTAAATCTTATTTTATAAAACCAGTGGAACTTCAAAATCGTTAAAATTTAGGGCTCCCGCCGCATTGCGCGGGTACACAACTAGTATTACTTAAAATTCAAGATTAGAAGTAAATTGTGCGTATGTACAACTTATTAAAGTTGCATGTATAAATTCGTCTAACTAGCTGCAGATAAATATAATAAATACAAGATAAATATCTCATTTTAAATATAAAAAATATAAAATATAATTAAGATAATGATTATCTTTATAAAAACATTATTGTTAATCCAAAAATAAATTACTTCACTATTTGATCTAAATTAAATTATAATAAAAAAAATTGAATTAAAAGAAATTGTACAAAAATCGAGAACTTTTAAATAGTTAATTTGATATTAATATCGATATATTTTTTCAAAATTTTACGATGTCTTCATATTTATTTTTATTCAAAAGTAAAAATATTATCTTTCTCAAAACCACATAAACCGTATTATATCAACAGAGAAAAAAAATAAAACGAAACATTAAAATGAAGATGGATCTCACTGCATTGCACAAATACCTTTCCATTTAATAATAAAATGGATTTTATTTCTTCAAATTTAAATTTATACTAGAAGGGTACTCGTGCAATTCATCGAGACACATCTTGATTTCAGTGTTTCGTTTAATTCTTTTTTTATGTCGATATAATACTGTTTATATGGTTTTGAGAAAGCGATAATGTTTTTATTTTTGAATAAAATATAAATTTGAAAATATCATAAAAATTTGATAAAAATATATATATCGATATCAGTATCAAATTAATCTTTTTAAAAGTTCTTGTGTTTCAGTGTAATTTTCTTCAATTTTTTAATTATAATTTAATTTAGGTTTAGTAAAAGAAATTTAATTTAGATTTAATAATATAATTTTTTATAAAGATAATAACTAAGTATTCTGTTAGAACTTAATGATTATCCTAATTATATTTTAGATTTTTTATATTTAAAATGAGATGTTTATCCAATATATTTGATTATGTTTACCTGCAGTTAGTTAGACGAATTCAAGTATGGAGCTTTAATAAGTTGTACTTGTGCACAATTTACTTGTAATCTTAAATTTTAAGTAATATGCATCAATAAACAGTACTTCATGCATAAAAAATAATTTTTAAGAATTTTTATCAAATATTTTATAATATTATATAGATAAATAAAGAAAATGTCGAATTTGGTGGTAATCAAATATAGGAGGTGATCTTTATTTCCATTTATATTATAATTCAAAAAAAAAAAATCAAATAAAAGATAACACTAAGCACATGGATTTGGTATCCATTAAATCTATCGTGGGCCTTAGACGGAGTTTTAGTGGGCCGCAAGTTGGCAGTGGCCACAATTTCTCATCTTCGTTGTTGTCGAAGAGAAATTGAGAGAGAGACGGGATTTTAAAAGGAAGAGATGGCATATAACAAGAAACGGGAAGAGATCGGTATTCAAAATCGGGAGTATATCGTAGCGACATTGAAGAAAGAATTCCTATAATTCGTGGTTCAATATTACACCAGTGATTTGAGATTTATATACGTGTTTATTGCGTCGATTAGGTGATCGAATGATGGATAATCTTTCGATTCAAAATGGAGATCGTATGTTACGGTTAAAAACGATAGTATTTGTAGTCATAAACTTGGAAAACATGAAACACGAGTTGTACTTTTGGAGAAAACATGGTTATTAATTGGATATTATGGTTTAAAAAGTGTAGGTTATCAGCCAAAGACGATTACTAGGCAACCTACAGAGTCATGTGAGTTTTCACGAGACTTTAACTGGGATGCATGCTTACGAACAAAATATTTGAGCATTATGTTATATTTATGTACATGTTTATGGGCCTAATGCATGTATATGAATTATTATTACTATGGGTTGTATGTTATTTGTTTACGTGTTTTTAAACATTAATTAGCATGTTATAAATGAGTTACTAGTTTCAACCGGGTATGAGATTGAGTCGATATGTCATAAGGGAAGGCACCTCCTAGAGATGGGTGATCGGACAATGGATAGTCGTATAACTCGAGGAATGCCAGTGACAATAAGACCTTTACCCGATGGGACATAAAATGAGATCTCATAATTATTTAAAGGGGGTTTTAAAGCAAATGTGCATATTATTTTATTTGGAATAGTGTTTGTTTTATGCATGATGAGATATGTATAATTGTACACGAAAACCATGGACTCGCTGAACTTTGTAAAGCTGACTATTAATATGCATCTCAGATGCAAAAAAATTTAAAGGTGGACAGGGATAAGGTTCTTACATAGAGAATTATATTTTTGTTATATTTGGGATGTTTAGTTTTATATTTAATTTGTAACGTAACTTGGTATGCTAACATGTTAGCGTTGCGTTATTAATTTTATTTAAATTTGGAAATAATTTGTAAATTTAAAAATAAAAACTAAAAATGTGATAAATGTTTATAACATAATAGTGATGATGTATTGCGTTGTCACAAACATTTAGAAGACGGTGAATATGTAGTTTTTAATTTTTATTTAAGTTATTGTTTTTGGAATAATCAACGTGCAACACAATCAAAACTCAAAAGGTGATGGAAATATTGCATTAAATATCAATAAAAAAATGTAATGTAAATAAAATATCGTGATATATTGTGATTTGGAAATTCGACCTCTTACTTTCAAGTTTAAAGATTTTGAAAACACTCGGACATTGTTTGGTAAATATAAGCTAAATTATTTTTTGAGTAATCGTTTGTATAGATATAAGTTAGCTTATTGAAAAACTACTTGAAATAGCTTATGAGAAACTTTTTGAAATTTTTTTCAATTACAACTCTGATTAATATTAATTATATTTGTAGTACTTAAAATTATTAATTAATTTTAATTTTGATTTTGATTATACATTATTATTTGATTTTAATTATACGATAGGTATTAATAACAATTATTAATTACTTATAAAATTTTAAACAATTCTAAAAATATTATGTAAGTTACATAAAAATTAAAATTATATTTATTTTATTTCATAGATAATAAAATATGCTACATAATTTTAATAAATTACTTAATTATTAATTATATTTTTAAAAGATATTAATTAATTAGGATATGTGAGATTGACGGACTTTATTGTTATTCATGTTTTAAAATCATAGATTAATATAGACTTTTTTCTAAAATTTATTTTTAACAAATTCAAAATTTACGCGCGCACACACACACACACATATATATATATATATAATTAATTTTAAATTCATTCAATAACGTATTATATTATTTAATTTTTTTTATTTACTATATTGTTTGTATTAGTTAACATATTATATTTCTAGAAATTTGTTTTAGTTATATTATTATAAATTTATATGAATTATATTATTAATTGACTATTTTTGAAAATCCACTTTTTAGTCATTTTACCTACTTATAGTCTAGTTTTTATCAAACATAATTTGTTCATCAACCAGCTTATCAGCTAGTTTGCCAAACATAGCTAAGTGTTGTTTGGTTCATTGAATTTAAAGGATTTTAAATGAATTAGAATGGTCAATTTTTTTTTACCAAATTTGAATTTCTTTGTTTAGTTCGCTTATTGAAAATGTTGGATTCCTTTGAATTCCTTAGATTAAAATTTTCACCATTCCAGATGATATCCCAAAAATTCCAATTCCATTTAATCAAATCTATGGTCAAATTTTAACCATTTTTCATTTCAATTTTTTCAAAGTAAAAATTCTTTTATTGATTTCAATTCCATCGAATTCCATTCTGCAAACAAAACGTTTTTTAAGATGGCGTTTGGTTCGTTGAAATCCGAGGGAATTTGAAACAACTGGAATGTTCAATTTCATTGACCAAATTTTGTACCTATGTCTGGTTCATCTTTAAGTTTTAGTAAGGAATTCGAATTCCACATATAGTGGAGTGTATTTTGTTTGGTGTTTTTTTTAATTAACCTGGATATCCAACCCGTTATGTGAGCCGACTAATCCCAGGACGACTACCTGCTTTGCAGATAGTCCGGAGTCACCGCATTTGAACCTCCATGGCCACAAGGGGATTTTTATTCCTCCGTGGATTCAAACCTGAGACCTTCTGGTACTTTTGACATTTGGAATCAAACTCAAACCAATCAGGCACCACCCTTATTCTTACAAAAAAAAATTATACCATCAATGAATTTTAATTCCTTTGTACCATATTCTTGAAAAAAAAAATTATACTATCACATTTACTTCATTCTGTTCCATCCTATTCCACCACAATGGATGTCAACATTGCCACCATCATCGMCACCACCACCACCATCACCGTCGTTACCACTATCGCTTTCACCCCCCCTCCCACCATTGTTGCGGTCACTACCACCAGTGTCTACACCGCCACTACTACCACCATCGCCACCGCCACTACCATCGACATTACTACCGCCTCCATGCTACCACCACTATTATATTCAACGAACCAAACAGACATATTCAAACTTTTTTGACAAAAATTTCATTCAATTTCCTACCAACCAAATGTATGGTCAAACATGATTAAATTTAATTACAATTCATATATTCCAAGTCCTTTAACAAATTACAATTTCGACAAATTCCGTCATATAAACCAAACTTCACCTCAAGTGTTGCTTCCTTTTCTTTCTAAAAAAAGTGATAAATGTCAAATTCAATTTCAAATCTGAAGCTCAATACAAATCATTCAGACAATTTGAAAAACAAACCAAATAGTATTTAAATTATATATTATCAAATTTTACGGTGTGAGTACAAGTATATACGTACAATTTGAGGGATTTAGCATGCCTTAAGTGGTATGTTTGAAGACTAAGGGGTTGTTCGGTGACAGTTTAATGAGTTGTATAACATGTATGGCTTATTCGGTAAGCCATACATTGTTGTTCGAAAATGACTTATTGATTCAGAATTGGGCTTATTCGCTCAACCCTTTGAGTAGAGTCATATACGCTCCGCCCTCCTCTTTCCATTCCTACCATTGTGATAAATAAGCTCCCATTTCCTTCTTTCAAAATAAAACCAGTCTATTGTCATCGGCGAAGTCAAAATCCCTCTTTCTCACATTCTTACACACGACAAGAAGCTTCATCGGAAAATGCTTTCCAATTCTCCGACAATTTTTAGGTTCTCTTTCTACTCTAACGCCGAGGACCTCTGCGAAGAACACCCCAAGGTAACCCTCCTCTGCACATAATCGCCTTCAGGAGTTAATTTGTAGTTAGGATTTATGATTGAAAGTATGGACCAAGTTTTGAAATAGGTATTGGGGATAATAATTGCTTAGTATTGATTTTTCCTTCAATGTAAAAAAAGGGTAAAATAGTATTTTTCACTATTCAGACGATTTATTCAGCATAAGAAGCGAACAGCAACTTATCAGTTATCATACAAACAACTTTATCACTACAAATAACTTTATTCATACAAGACTTAATAAAAAAACGAACAACCCCTAAACTAATAAACATTATGGTCGACAATTAAATACCAATAACAAGGTTAAACGTTATCGATCAATACAAAATATTATAACATCTACTCTACAAACAACTTGATATTTGACATGCGTTTCGAGATCAATGCTTGAGCTTCAATTTGATATCATGGATGTTGTTTGTTGGCCAAGATCATCTCTAGTAATAATATGAAGGACTAATTTTGTCAGTTACTTAAACTTCAAGTGTCCAAATATAAATTTCTAAAAGTCTACACATGCATCCACTTTTGGTTGGACTTATGCAAAACAACATCAATATTTTAGTATGCATTGGTGGCCTTTTGTATTATTAACCCTAAAAGTAATGTTGTAAAATATATATTTTTACATAAAAGGTGGAGAGATGCTACGTTTTAGATACTTATATAGTACATGTATATATATATATATATAATACTTATATAGTACATGTATATATATATATATATATAGGGTTGGATTCACGTGAGACCCAGAGTTTTTCGTGAGACTCGTAAGACCAATTTATGTTCATTGATCAACTTTATAAACTAATGATCTAATGGTCTAAAGTTGCAGGGTGACAATTTTGTGATTATTGAGAAGTCTCGTGACGTTTATGAATGTTCAGATTATCATATTGTAGATCTAATCCAAGGGTTGAAAATTGGTCTTACGGGTCTCACGAAAAACCTGGGGTCTCACATGATCCCAAGTCTATATATGTATATATCTATATATACTAATAATTATATGAAGTCAGGTTTATAAGATAATAGTAATCAAATAAGAGAATAAAAAATGCGTGAATTACATGTGATTTTATATTAACATTACATTTAAAATCACATGTGATTCACGCAACTTTAACCGTTGACCTCGCCTGACACAACTTTTCATCGACTATTAATGTATTTAATCGTTTTCGTGTTCTTTTATTTAATTATTATTCTCATTTGAACCTTTATCTAATTGTATGATATCGGTTGTATTAATAAAATATAGCTTTTATTAAAAAAAATGATGCATTTTTAGTCGTATTCCATTGTTTTGAGTGATTTTTTCAGTTTTTTTGGTTAATTTAAATGGAACTTGTTACGTTTTTTTTTTGTTGATTTAGATAGACGTTTTCGGTTTTTTGTTGTTGATTTAGAGGGACTTTTTTTTTCGGATTTCTGGTTGATATTCATTGTATTCTCTAATATGTGAGAACACCCCTCTATGTTGAGTGTGTACATCTTTCATACCTAAAAAAACATTCTGCTTACGGAAATCGGTTGCGCGGGTGTACAACCCCATGTGTCCTTCCTAAATTTGCCCCTGCTTTGAACCGTTATGGTAAGTCGTTTAACCTATAATCTATTAGTTAATTATAAGGGGTTCATATTCTAATTCATAATCGACATCGTAGATTTAGGTTTTCTTCTTCGACCCAATCACCTTTTTATTGTCATAATCATTAAAACGTGACTTTCTTTCTTTAGTTGATTACTTCCCGATCTCGAAGATATTATAGATGTAATCTTGTGAATATATATAATTAGGGAATTAATAGTTACATAACATACATAGAATGTTACATCTGACCAAATATTAGTGTACCTAAACAATGTTAAAGCAAAAAGTATAGGAATATGTTTTTCAGGGACTGATATGTAAATAGTAGAAAGATGAGGGTTTGTTTAAGAAATTTTCACGAAGACATGATGTTTTACGTTCATCCCTTCCTAGATTCAACCCCTATTTGAATCGCTGACGTGTACGGCCAAGATCCCATATGAGTTTCCAGCTTAGATCTGATAGGAGTCTACCCCACCCCCACCCCCCCGCTTTTCTTTCCTTTTAATTTTTCCTCTTCGCCTCCTTCGTTACTCTCTGCTCCTCTCTTTTATCGGTCTTCTCTCGATTCACTCTCTTCCGCCCCGCCTGCCGTTTGATTTTTGATTTCGATTTGATTTGATTTGATTTTCATTTGGAAGGTATGGAATCAAGGTTTTGATTTTGGCATTCAAATCTCAGATTTTGGGATATAATTTCAAAATCGCATCACATTTAGGGCTAAAAATAATTTCAAACCCTAGCCTTCAAATTTGTTACGTTTTTCCCGTTTCTTCGGTTAAGTGGAAGATCCGTGAAGATTAGACCTTCCACTTGAAATTTGTTTCCATAGACGTCTTGTATAATCTTTGGAAGGATTGTAGTCACGTAAGCTGATTGATAGCCGATTCGAATCTATTTGTAAAAAAAAGGACAAAAATCAATGGGGAAAGATTTATTGGTATCTCTAGATGTGGATGTAGAGGAAGGTGAAATATCCGATTCAGCCTCTATTGAAGAGATCAGTGCAGATGATTTTTCTAAGTCGTCGGCAATTGGGACGGAGATTGCTGCTTCTAAGAATGCAGCCGTTGACGATTCCAAGCAGCAACAGCAGCATCAGAAAGTTTGGACGATGCAGGATCTGTTAAAGTATCAGAATAAGTATCAGATTTCTAGAAATTACGCACCTGGGTTGTATAATTTTGCCTGGGCACAGGCTGTTCAGAATAAACCTCTTGATGATTATCTAACAACCATGAACACTAGTACTACCACTGATAACAACTTGAAGCAGCCCTTGTTGAATGACGTTGGTAATAATAATATTGAGGTGAAGGAGGAAGAGATGGTAAACAATGATTATATGAGCATGGACGACGCTAGCGAGAAGGAGGAAGGGGAACTGGAGGAGGGTGAAATTGATTTGGATATGGAGGTTGTCCAGTCTAGTAAACAAGGAGAAGGAGAAGAGGATAATGTAGAGAAGTGCATTAGTGTAATTCGTCTTGGGTTGGAGGGTATAACTGTGAGTGATGCAAAGAAGTAAGTCTGCAATTACAATTAAATTAAGCAAACTTAAATAACTAATTTGGGTACTGAAAATCTTGAACGTTTGATGCAAGTTCAATTAATTGATTAACGTTAATGATTTGCCTGTAGATCATATGGTGGAGTCTGTTCCAGACTTGGGGACTTGCTGGACAGCTTGTCAAAAATGCTTATTGAAAATTCCATCTCCATCAAAGATGATTTGGTTCAGCTGGCATTTTCTGCTATCCAGCTTGTTAATTCAGTAAGATATCATCATATTACTGTTCTTTTAGATTAATAATCCTCTCAAAGATGCATTTTGTTTCAAAATATTATTAGTCTTGATTGTTGTTCTATCATATAGATGAGAGGGCTAAAAAGTAGTTGATTGCAGGTGTTTTGCTCCATGAGCCAAAATCAAAAGGAGCAGAGTAGGCGCTTATTATCAAGGTCTTTTATCTGTCATCGTGCTAATTTCTCCTAGCTTTATTTTCAATTCATTCAGATTTTAAATATTCTGCTATCTTATTGTTGTATGGCATGGTTTTAATACCCTATGTAATGTATCTTTTTTACAGGGTGCTGACTAATGTGAAAAGCCACATGCCTGCTATTTTCTCACCTGAACAATTGAAAGAGGTGTGGTTTAAAGCAGATCATATAACTTTATGTTGTAGTGATAGAATACTGATTCCTTTATTGTTTTGTTTTGACAGGTAGATATAATGCTTCTGTCATGTAACTCTAATGTTGTTTGTTCAAGTGCCAAGGACTATAAGGAAGGATATATACCGATTACTCACTCGGTGAATCAGAAGGATTTTGTTTTCTCAGCCATGATAGCTAATCAGGAAGTGGCTTCTCCAAGTGAGGACTCTGTCTTGGATGCCATGCCGGTTGGAACCTCAGATCAAAATCCCAAACAATCTGAGTCGTTGAAAATGCAAACATCTACTTCCAAGAACAGAGTATTGCTTCCTCTTCTTGACCTTCATAAGGATCATGATGTGGACAGTCTTCCATCACCAACACGTGATACTACACATGCTTTACCTCTAGGTAAAGCACTCTTTGTTGGGGATGCAGCAATAAGACCAGAGTGGCCTGCTCCTCGGGGACTTCTTGGAACACAAAATGCGGTAGTACATCGTTATGAAACTGATGCTCTCAAAGCGGTTTCTACTTATCAACTGAAATTTGGACGAAGTTCATTTTTGTCAAATGATCTACCAAGTCCAACCCCTTCTGAAGAAAGTGGTGATGCAGGTGGTGATTGTAGTGGAGAGGTTTCCAGCTTCTCAGCAGTTCAGAATGCAAACTCTGTAACAGAGGCTGTTTCAGAACGAAGAGATACTTTTAGCATTCCCCATGTAGAAAGACCTAATGTGCAATTATTTACAAATGCTAAGAGTGCTGCCCCTGTGTATTCCACATCTAGTTCTGTGATGAGAGTTCCAAACAAAACAAGAGACCCTAGACTCCGATTAGCCAATACTGAAAGCTCTTTAGATTACACCCAAGGCACTTTACCTTTGTCCAGTAAACAATCTGCAATGGAACCACTTGATGGATTGCCTGGTTCAAGGAAACAGAAGACTTTTGATGAGTCTGTGCTGATAGATGGTCCTGCACCAAAAAGGCTAAAAAGCGAATTTGCAGATTCTTCCAACCCTAGGGATAATGCAACTGTCTCACAAACTGGTGGTCGGTTGGAGGATAGAGTTTCATTAGGGATGCAGGTATCAAATAGAACAGGAAATGTAACAAGTGAGGCCCGAGGCTTAGAAAATGCTGTAACAACCTCTGCTTTGCTCAATACCAGTAGTGGGAGCATGCATATTCCTGCTACAGGGGTTACTCCCACCTCGGCATCCTTGCAATCAATTCTGAAGGATATTGCAGTGAATCCTGCAACATGGATGAATATAATTAATATGGAACAACAGAAATCAGTTGATCCTGCAAAGTACGTGACACAATCTCTAAGCCAAAATTCTTTTCAGGCATCGATGCCAATGACTACAGTTGCTTCTCAACCATTGGTGCTTGGGCAGAGGTCAACAGCTGATATGCAAACACCGCATCCAGCTGCAACGGTCAGCATTCACTCATACTCCATCTTTCATAGAAGTTTAAATTATTGTTTTTTTTCAAGACGGTTATCTACTTATGTTATGGTCTTTTTGTACTTTCTATGGCTTGGGCAGTATGATTTGTTTTGGTTACTCCCTTTGCTCCTCAAAATGTTGCCCTACCTTCTGTTTAATTTTTTTAAAAATCGTTCATGTGTGGTTTGGAAACATTTCTGTAGTCTGAATAGTAGGCATTTATTTCGCTTATTCTTTTGTTGCCGGTGGAGCTCATTATACCATTGTGTGGGTCGTACAGTTGATGTTAGCTTGGTTCGGCCTTTTGGGATGAAAGCTTATTTAGTTGCCACTTTCTCGTGTGCAAGTGTTATTTCTAGTATTAAGCTATTGTCATATGATCTCCAAGTGTATATTTCTATTTCATGGTTGAATTTTGATGCTTTGCAGGATGACTCTGGCAAAGTACGAATGAAACCTCGTGATCCTCGCCGTGCTCTGCACAGTAAATCATTACAAAAGCCAGGTTTTGTGGGTCCTGATCAACCGGTTACCAATTTATCAACTGCCGAAGGGACTAAGGGGAACCCCAAGCAAGCAGATCCAAAAGTTCTATCATCCCAACCTCTCTCAGCACCGGATATTGCCTGGCAATTCACCAAGAATTTGAAAAATATTGCGGATATTGTGTCTGTGTCCCAGACAACTGCAAGTGCCTCTGTTCAAACGCCTTCATCACAGCCTGCACAGGTCCATCCAAGTTTTGTGAATATGAAAGGGCCACCTGCACAGCCAGGCCACCTTCAGAATGGGATTGGGAAGACATCTGAAGAAGCTCCTTCGACCCCCTCCCAACCACAGAATGCTTGGGGGGATGTTGAGCAATATTTTGGACGGTTTGATGACCAGCAGCGGGCTGCCATTCAGAGGGAGAGGTCAAAAAGAATGGAAGAACAGAAAAAGATGTTTGCAGACCACAAGCTATGTCTTGTGTTGGATCTAGATCACACCCTTCTGAATTCAGCTAAGGTATTGATTCTCCTCTTATTTTGCTATTGTTATATTTAATATAGAGAGAAATCTGCTTGGGAGTCTAAATCTAATTGCTATGTCAATGCTGCCAGTTTTCTGAAATTGAACCAATGCATGATGAGATGTTGAAAAAGAAAGAAGAACAGGACCGTGAGAAGCCACATAGGCATCTCTTTAGATTTCCGCACATGGGTATGTGGACCAAACTGCGGCCTGGGATATGGAACTTCTTAGAGAAGGTAAACATTTTGCTTAATAAAAATTTAAGATCTCAAATTGCTCACTACAGCTGTTAGAATCTTTAATCTTTGCTTTCCCTAACCTCAGGCCAGTAAGCTTTATGAGCTTCATTTATATACAATGGGAAACAAACTATATGCTACAGAGATGGCCAAAGTGCTTGATCCAAAAGGAGTTCTATTCAATGGACGAGTTATCTCGAGGGGTGATGATGGTGATAGTGTTGATGGAGATCCCAAGAGTAAGGACTTGGAAGGGGTTTTGGGTATGGAGTCAGCAGTTGTAATTATAGACGATTCTATAAGAGTCTGGCCTCATAACAAGCTTAACTTAATAGTCGTAGAAAGGTATAGAGACCCTTGATTCATACTGTAGTTGTTTCTTGTCTATTATTCCTTTTTAATTTCTAAACTTTCAACTGTATTTGTTTCGCAGATATATATATTTTCCATGTAGTAGGCGCCAGTTTGGGCTTCCAGGTCCGTCGCTTCTAGAGATTGATCATGATGAGAGGCCGGAGGACGGAACATTGGCATCTTCTTTGGCGGTAAACACCTGTGATCCACTTGCCGTGAAGATTCGAGGATATCATACCATACCTGCTCTAATATTAGCCTTGTTGAAGTGCAGGTTATCGAGAAAATACATCGAAACTTTTTCTTGCAACAATCTTTAGATGATGCCGATGTTAGAAATATACTAGCATCCGAGCAGAGAAAGATTTTAGGTGGGTGTCGTATTGTATTCAGCAGGGTGTTCCCTGTGGGTGAAGCCAGTCCTCACTTGCATCCGTTATGGCAAACTGCCGAACAATTTGGTGCGGTATGCACCAATCAAATAGATGAACAGGTCACCCATGTGGTTGCCAATTCTCTTGGGACTGATAAGGTACTTCATTGTCACCCGATTTTATATAATCTTAAAAAAATACTGCTACAGACATGTTTAGGGAAGCTTGATTTATCTACTTTTTTGTATTAGGTTAATTGGGCCCTTTCTACAGGAAGATTTGTGGTGCATCCTGGCTGGTATGTATTGAATGAATCCTTTTCTTTCTCAAAAAAAAAAAAAAAAAGAAATTGTTATGTTGGTTAAATGAATCTAACATGATGTTCTTTTTTGGGGAAAATGAAAACAGGGTGGAAGCTTCAGCCTTACTTTACCGGAGAGCCAATGAGCATGATTTTGGTGTCAAACCTTGAACATGTCCTCCATTTACTTTTTGGGAAATGATATTGGGCCTGCCCCCCTTAAAGTAAAAAACGAGGATGACTTCATATTTTTGGGGGGAAGAAACCAACCAACCACCACCACCACCATAGCCTCATGGTAAAGGGTTATACAGAATTCCATTGCATCCATCAAGGAGAATATTGAGTTGGTCGGGAGAAGGTCGAGAGGAGGGAGGTGGGATGAAGTTGATAAGGGTGGTGGTGGTGGTGGTGGTGGTGGAGGTGGAGGTGGAACAGGGGTTTTGTTAATATATCTTAAACTACTAAAATTGAATGCACCAATAAAGAGTTATTGCATGGCATGGTGATGTCAAATTCAAGGAATAATATTAATGGTGGTGTGGAATATGAAAAAGGAATCGATTAATTTCCAGAAACACTGACCAAACTAAAACCGGTTTTACTTGAATTAATTATGCGTTCCAAATTTATAAATTACAAAAAGTTTATGTACTTCGTATTTTGTTCCATGATTTTGACCAAACAAACCAAAGTCCATTTCCATAGATGAGATGAGAGCCTTGGTTTTATGACGACTCCACGTGGTAAAGAAACATTGGTTGAAGAAATGTGTGGGCATTGGGTTGGGATGGTGTTGGTGGGCTCACGGCCCACTGTTGGAAATATCCCCATTTTTGAACTTACATGTGATCAAAGTCTTCTGTGTTACAAAGGAGCATAGAAACATGACAGAATGCAAAAAGTAGTCAGATCAGATGCATGAAGATGGATGGATTGTAGCAATATAAGAGAGCCATAGGCCAATCTGGTAACCATTAATTAATTAGCATAGCAACAAGTCCGACACAAAATATCTCATTTAAATATCATTAATGATAAATAGAACTAAATAAACTAACAAATGCAGTCACTCACTAATTTCATAGACTTTGGAGAACCCTCTATGAAAATCCTTAGGTGATAATTCGATTCCTTTATTTTGTTCATTTTTTAAATTAGACGGAATTCTTTAGATTCCTTCATATTTTACAAATTAGTGAAATAATAAATCCTTGGCATAAGTGAATGAATTGAATTACATTCTTTTATATCCGGTTTAATCAACACCTTCCGTCCCATGCTCCAACCACGACCATGATATTACGTGGCATATGCCCACACCTAACCCCAACCACACCACTATTGTTGTTGTTGTTACAACCATCACCCAACCTCAACTCACCATGCCACTACTGTCGTCGTCACAATTGCTATCCCCAACCCCATCCACCTCGCCACTTGACCACCATGTCATTGTTGTTGTCGTCACAACTATCACATCACCATCTACCTACCATCATGCCACTACTATCGTCGTCACATCCATCATCCTCACTCCCTGCCCACCGCACCGACCATCGTGACATACAAGGATGATGCATTAATTGAAGTCTCAAACTCGTCACTATGTAAGATATGCACAAGAGGGTTCACCTTTTTCATTTCCAATCAAAAAATCTTCTCACTCAAATCCATCTCCATCGCAAAAATAGACAAATACAATCTATACCAAAAATTAAACCAACTCCCACACCATATAAAAAGTAAGATATATGCAGATTTTTTTTTCTCGAACCATAAGTTTTATATACTAAAAACACAAATATGTGACTGATGAACATAAGGGTGTTTATATATACATTAACAATAAAAATATCAAACTTATAACAAATATTACAAAAATATTCATTAACAACCAAAATTACAATGATGACATTTACAACATATTCTAACATCCCTTTCAAGAACCCATAAAATTGCCCACAAAATTTCCATTGAAAAATGAATGGGAACCTAGAGAACCGATACACATTCCAACAAGATTCTTATAGGGGTTTCCTAACCCCACCTCCTGCTATGTATTTGACCCTAAATTTTCTATACCCTCTCCAACTAAAACACTAAAATACATTATAATAAGTTTATTTTATTTTTCAATTTTAACCCTTAATATTTTTAGTTTCAACCCTTCAACTTTTTATATATATTTTTATTATATCCCTTATGTTTTTTTAATCTTATATTATAATTACATATATTAATTAACTAGAAGTGTACTCGCGCAATGCTGCGAGATATATCTTGATTTCAATATTTTATTTTATTTTTTATCTCAGTTGATGTTATAATATGGTATTATGTGATTTTGAGAAAGCGATGATGCTTTATTTTTGAATGAAATACAAGTTTGAAGATATCATAAAAATTTGACAAAAATATATCGATATTAGTATCAAATTAACTATTTAAAATTTCTATTTTTTGTGTAATTTTTTAATTCAATTTTTTATTATAATTTAATTTAGGTACAATAACGAAGTAATTTATATTTGGTTTAATAATATAATTTTCTTATAAAGATAATAATTAA
>NC_037542.1:13265291-13278930 GCF_001531365.2 Cynara cardunculus var. scolymus | reverse complement strand
ATTTTTTAAACATGTTTTAATTAAGATACGATTATGTATGTTAATTTGATAAAGGTGTAAAATGAAAATTTTAAAAGTAAAGGACGTAAAGTAAATTAATTAATTAATTATAGGGGTATAAAGTGTAAATTTAAAATTATTATTTTAAAAAAATTTGTTGAATGTGGGAGGGGGTGAGTATGTGAGGGAATGAGTTTGTGAGAGAAGGGGGTGTAGAAAATGACGTCAAGGGGTTGAAAACCCCCTTCTTATAAGAGAAAATTACAAATACAGTCCCTGTGGTATGATAGTCTTTATGAAGTTTGTCTTTGGCCCTTAAGTTTCCATGTATACATTTTGGTCCTTGATTTAAAAAGGTTAATTAAAAAATGCTAAATTATATCATTTAATAGAAGGTCGTTTTGTCTAAAGATCAAATCCGTGAAAAACTACATACCATCAGGTGTTCTATGTAATGAATGAAGTCTAGAGACCAATTTCATAAAAACTTGCATGCCATAAGGTCAAAATCCATAATTTACTCTCTTCATAAAGTTGATAACCAAAAACAAAGCAAGTAGATTGATTTAGTATGACATGTGATAAATTATTATAGTATCATATCAAGAACACTCTTATCAGTTATCACATGTGATAAATTATTATAGTATCACATTAAAAACACCTTTATCAGTTATCACATGTGATAATACACTTGAAAAGTCCTAGTGGTGTACGAGCGACTTGACCTCAGCCGAGGTCATGCCAAAGGTTGTTTGCTTATATGATTTAGTATCACATGTGATTGATTATAGTAAAAAAAAAGATTCCTGTTTTTTTTCATATAAAAAGGTGTTCTTGGTTGAACCCCCTATATATATATATATATATATATATGTGTGTGTGTGTGTGTGTGTGTACACACACATAGCCATAGGTTATTTGGAGAAGTAAAAAAGTGATCTTAACCCTTTATATGATCAAGATCGAATTTGATTGGTCAAAAATTGCGATTTTGATTGGTCAAAATTTGGGCTATGCGAAAAA
The DNA here is from genome assembly GCF_001531365.2 of Cynara cardunculus var. scolymus. NCBI lineage: Eukaryota > Viridiplantae > Streptophyta > Magnoliopsida > Asterales > Asteraceae > Cynara > Cynara cardunculus. Next base: position 13,277,904 of record NC_037542.1, on the reverse strand, counting down.
TTGAAGGACAGTTTCATAACTTTTACAAATAGGTGGCAAACGTGTTCATATGTGAACCTATGTGATTCACATATGAACTATTTTGGATTATTCACATATGAACCCTTGTGATTCACATATGAACTAATTAACAGATTTACATATAAATTAATTAACTGATTCACATAAGAACTAAGAAACTGATTCATATATGATCTATAACGTATCACATATGATCCACGTTTTGAATCGTATTTGATTAGTTTCGTTTAACATATAATCTATGATGCATCACATATGATCCACTATGTGAATTTTTATACATATTGCATATGATAATATACATATGAATATAAGTGGCGTATTATCACATATGGTCATATTTACATCACAAGAAGATTCAAATATAAATATACATGATCACATATGATTGATACGATTATCGAATAAATTACCGTATGTGATAAAAACTTATAATCAAACTATTACATATTTATCTTTGTGATAAAATCGGTTTATTAAGAATTACTAGAAATCAGTTTGGAAAACAAACTCAATCCCAATTTACAAGAGATTGTCACCACAGTTACAGATAATGTTGTCATTTTTAATTTAATTTTATTTTATTTTATTTTATCTATTTTTTAAATAAGGTATGTGGCTCATATTCTTTATCATCTTCTCGCAAATTAGTTTGTTTCTCCCATGATCCTCTCTCTCTATATATAGGGGCTTAATCATTTGAAAACTCCAACATATATAAAATTCATGAGAATTTCTATCTTAAGCTTATGTTTCACATGATTTTTTTCCATCTAATGTATTTATTAACATATTATTTTTTCTAATGTGTTTGTTTCAAATGTATTCGGTTCGCAATGTGAAACTTATTTACGTGTATTTTTTATTTCACAAACATGCCAAACAAAGTTTACATTGTAAACCGAGTATATGTGAAACAATCACATCGTGAAACAAATATATGTTAAATCACTACATTAAATTATAGCTATAGATTAAAAAAATTCATATGAAATAGCACATGACGTACTAGTTCTCAAAATTATCACAATTTCATGAGTTCTCAAAAGAAGGTCCGTATATATAGTCATAGGTTCGCCTGAGAAATGGTAATTATTTGAGAAGTAAAGAAGTGATCTTAGTCCTTCATCTAGTCAAACTGGATGATTCTTTGTATGTCATGCAGAAGATAGATGAGTAATTGATAGGAGCTTAACATACCCTCAGACATGGCAATTAGGACCAAAAGCAAGTTTACATATAGCGCTAATATCGTCTTTCAAGTAACAAAATGGTAAAAGTACCGGATATCATCCACAGGGATTGTAGTAAAAACATAGTAAAGGTATAGTGAAGGAAATGACTTCAGATGACGAATTTTGAAGACTTCGAATTTTGTATCATGGGCGTCCCTCAACCATTCAGCTTTCTTTCATTGTAAACAATTATATTTCATTTTGCACTATATCATGAGAACCTCTTAATTATACACTAAGGGGCTGTTTGACGGTTGCTGAATGGTTTGGTGCAGAATGGTTAAGTGATCAGAATGGTTAAGTGCTGAATGAAATAATATTGTTTGGTAACTGTTCTCTGAATGACAACAAATGACCATTTTAACCCTCTATATAATTTAGTACTGAATGAAATATAGTTGTTTGACAGATATCTGAATAAAACAATTATTTTGCAAATATAACTACATATTTCATATTACTCCAAACAAACGTAACATTATTAGTTCAAAACAAGATTTCATATTATTCCAAACAAACATGATTTTTCAAATTCAGGAATAAACAAAAACATAACAATCAAATTCCAACATAATAGTTTTTGAATTATTCTTAATTTTACGGATTTAACATTCACTTGTTCGTAATCTGGTTACACAAATTAGCCATGTATTGATTGTTTTGAGTACCAAAAGGCCTTCCATTCCATCCATGTCATCTTCTCGATGTGGGTTTCGACACAGAAGACAAAATATTCAACGTTTTTGACCGAAAAACACCCAAATCCGCCATGGATGTCAACTGAGAACTCAAAATTCCGAAAGTTTCATTGGAGAAATCAGGTTATTTCATTGTACATGTCGAGTTCATCTCTTCCAAAAACGCAAAAACAGGTTTAAGGTACGAATTCTGTAAGCATTTTTAGGTAATAAAAACAGAAACTTCAATTTTTTCTCTAAACCCCATCTAACAAGAGAATGATGAATGTTCTCCATTGCAGCAACTGTAAATCTTGAAATTTCTTCTTGATTTCCAAAACATGAATTCTAAGCCATTTTTCCACCATGGGGCGTATGAAGCATGCAACCCTCTATCTCCCCTCCTGCTCGCCTCAATCCCCTTTCTATCTACACAGAAACCCTTTCAAAATTAAAAATCGAAATCAAAATTTAAAATTTCAAATACCAAAAATAGGATTTAGTGTTCTTCGATTCTTCCCAAGAAATCGGTGTTTCTAGCCTTTAATCGATAATTCTAGGGTTTACGTTGTGAATACAGACGGTGAAGAATACGTGGTGTTATCTTCGATTCGTCCTGGTACATTTGCAAATGTTGAATCATGTTGGGGGTACTCCCAGAGACATTTGCAGTGGCTCTGGAGTTGAATCATGTTGATGGAGACTTAAGATTTGCAACAGTTCATGACCTGCAACCGGTAAAAAACACAAATTTAAGAAAGGAGAAGAAGAAGAAGATAAACAGATAATGGTGATAGGAGGCGATGGAGGCGTGAGAGTGAAGGGTAAATAAGGAACAAAATGGATCTGAACCATTATGCAAACCCTTAGATGCTAAATCGTTAAGAGATAATTGTCACCATTAAGAGGTTCGATTTTTTATGTCAAACAACCCCAGCCTCTTACCGATTAAGAGATTCCCTCTTAATGTCACCATTAAGAGGCTACCAAACAGCCCCTAATTCATTCAACAACCGTCAAACAACCCATAAAAATGATCAAGGACCTAAATCCCTTTTTACACTTCACACTTTAGCTCCTATTTTCACAAAATCCTTATACATGAATTTATAAATACTAGAAGGGTACTCGCACAATGCAACGAGATACAAATCAATTTTAATATTTCTTTTTTTTATCTCAGTCGATATTATAATTAAGTGTTTTGTTATAACTCAATGATTATCCTAATTATATTTTAGCGTTTTTATATTTAAAATGAGATGTTTATCATGTATTTGATTATGTTTATCTGCAGTTAGTTACACAAATTCAAACATGAAGTTTTAATAAGTTGTACTTACGCACAAGTTACCTGTAATCTTGAATTTTAAGTAATATGCATCAATAAACAATACTTTATGCATAAAAAATGGTTTTTAAGAGTTTTTGTCAAATGCTTTATAATCCATACTATATTATAAAGCATTTGACAAAAACTTTTAAAAACATTTTTTATGCATAAAGTACTGCTTATTGATGCATATTACTTAAAATTCAAGATTACTGGTAACTTGTGCGTAAGTACAACTTATTAAAGCTTCATGTTTGAATTCGTGTAACTAACTGCAGATAAACATGATCAAATTTCGGATAAAGATCTTATTTTAAATATAATTTTTTTTAAACATAATTAGGATAATCATTAAGATATAACATAATTTTTATTTATTATCCTTATAAAAAATTATATTATTAACTCAAAAGTAAAAAAATGAATCAAAGAAATACACAAAAAAAAACAATAACTTTTAAATAGTTAATTTGATACTAATATTGATATATTTATTTTCGAAATTTTATGATATATTTAAATTTATATTTTATTCAAAAATAAAAACATAAAAACCGTATTATAACGTCTCCAGAGAAGGAATAAAACGAAACATTAAAATCGATATATATATATATATATATATATATATATATATATTACTGCATTATGCAAGTACACTTCTGGTACAATATAGATATATTTGAGACAAAGTCTAACGTTTTTAATTCATTCAAAGAAAATGACGTTTGTAGCCCCATGCATCTATTTTTAGAATATTGAAAAACCTTGTTTGAAAAAAAATAAAGTTTATTTTTTAAATATATTTGTTGAATAGTTGTTACATAATATTATTTAAGTTTGTTTGATAAGTTAATTTTTCGTGAGACCCATAAGACATACGTATACACAGAGTTTTCAGACAACGATTTTCTTTAATCTCGTCAAATCTTTACAGCTAAAGACCGCAACTTCAAAGCTAAGAACACAGAACTTCTACGAAAACAAAACATTCACCAAACCGAAACTTTACATGAAAAACGCAATAAACATTATAAAAAAAAGAGCCCACTTACATGAAAAGCACATAAAATACGTCCGCAACACGTCTCATGCTCTCGTATCCATCGGAACAAATATACATAAATACAACGTAGGCTAAATGCACCCCTATATATATTGCTAAAAACACACCTATATCCTAATTTTCTTCTGACATGCATCAACATCAACATTTATTTAATCTGATTTTGACATAAACAGATGTGCATACAACAATACCCATAAATATAAATCTTGTGAGTTAGTTCAATTGACAATAAGGCTTGAACTTTTGAAGATTCTCCTTAGAGGTCACCGGTTCAAATCATGTAAAATTACCAGAGATTTTCCTTACTGTTCTTCAGAATCTCTAAAATTCGTCAAGCGAGCACAAATTGGTTCAAAAACCACAGGTAAAAACAAAAGCAAGCACATATATATATATATATATATATATATATATATATATATATATATATAACTTGGTTCAAATACTAACCAAGATTTTTGTATTAACTTTGTTTACCAATCTTGATCATTGATTCTTACAATAAAGGGTTGTGATTAATCATGATAAAAAATTAAAATTTTAAATTTACAATTTCAAAGAACATATGTGAACAAAAGGGAAAAGGGTATTTAAGTAATTTTCTTTTTTATGTAACTCCTATATCATTAATTGGGAGTTACAAAATCAAAAAATCTCATTATTTTTATTAATTTATTTTTGTTAATGTAAGAACCATATGAACACACACACACACATATATATATATATATATATAACCATTGTATTAAATACGAACAAAAATTGACATATATATGAACTTGGACTGTATAACATTTATGAATACAATATGAATATAATAAGAATAGTTGTTACACGAAAGTAAATAAATAAATAAAACAAGTATGAACACAATATGAACAGTTTGTGAACAATAGTTCCTTCATTATGAACACATTCAGGAGCAAGTCAATGTTGAGATATGCAGCTAGTGTACATNAGTTCCTTCATTATGAACACATTCAGGAGCAAGTCAATGTTGAGATATGCAGCTAGTGTACATATGAACACAATATGAACAGTTTGTGAACAATAATTCCTTCATTATGAACACATTCAGGAACAAGCCAATGTTGAAATATGCAGCTAGTGAACATATGAACACAATATGAACACTTGTGAACAATTCTTTAACAATTACATATGAACTCGAATTCCGATTGTAGTCATAGACGATTTTAATCTTTTCATTCTCATTGTTGTCGATCTGTTTTTCAATAGATTTATCCATATTACTCGGACGATATCGAAATCTTTACAATCGGAAATTCTTTAACAATTACAAAATCAATATCATTATAGATAGAATAAATCAAAATTACAAAATATGAACACGTATAAAAAAATATCAATATTACATAATCATCAATTATTGAGATTTTTATATTTGTAACTCATAAATGATAAATTTCTTAATTACCTTTGTCATTAATATATGAGTTATATGTGAACCTAAAGAAAAGATGTTGGTTGAGCTTGTGTTAACAAAAATCTTGGTTAGTATTTGAACCAACCTCTATATATATATATATATATATATATATGATGTTTTGTTTTATTTTATTTATAAAGGGTAATAGGAGGTGGTATTTAAGGGCCTAGCTAAACCATTTAAATAGCACAGCCTCTCAGGCCATTGAAGGGAGCTCTAACTAGAACTACTGGAAACGGAGGAGATCCAGAGCTGCAGCTACATCTGTTTTTGGTTCCCCTATATCTCTTCTCCGACGATATCGTCAACCTGTATAGCTAGATCCAGCTGCTATTCAAACTTCAATCAAGTTTTACCTCAAATTAATTGATTATATATACAAATTGGATTGATATCATCATCATCGAAGAAGAAGAAGAAGACGACATGGATAGTCGACGTTTCTTGTGGGAACGCAAGCAGCAAGTAGCACCGACTGAGGATCAGATTAACAAGGAAGAAGAAGTTGGAGATCGTGATCATGAGAGTCAAATTAGTAGTAGCTACAGATCAGACGAGTGGTCCAACTCTAACCTTCATCCTCATCATCAACAGATCGTAGGGTCTGCAACTCCTGCAGATGATATTTATGGCGGTTTCATCCCCCAACATTCAACGCATCATCTACCTCCTCCGTCGACGATGATAATACCTCAACCACAAAATCAACAACCTATTGCACCACCTGATGATCATCGTCAACAAGGTACCACCCGTTCCCTCCCTTGGTTAACTCTTCCCTGTAATTGTCTACTCACATCGTATCATTATTTGCCACCAACAAATATAGATAACTTAAAATTGATTGTTAGATTTTTAGTTCTATGCTATAATATACACGTATCTATCAGATTAATCTGACAGATTGATCGACCAAGGTTTTTCCGCCTGAACGAATATTTATTTTTGGGTATTAGTAGCGGTTCTACATCCCACTAAACCCTAAAAACATCCGCCGTTTTCTCTTTGGTTATGCTAACATATATATTTGTTTAAATTACCAATAATAATCTTCATCATTTCTGACTAGAATACATGAATTCTTAGTTTAAATCGTATGCGATTCATGCTATTTCCCTCCCAATTAACTGTCTCTCTTGTCCTTCATATATATATATATATATATATACACACACACACACACACAAGCATACATACAAGAATTGAAACTGTTCTTGGAAGCTATGTTTTTAGATTCAGAACAGATTTCTGATATATAATGCCAAGTGCTTCTGTGCCTGGTAAAATGTTGTTTCTACAAGTGGTATAATGTGAACGCATATATTGATTGAAGGACTTATCCATTTGCGCATATGCTGCAAGCTGCTGGTTGCCAGATTCAATGCACTGTCTGGCTACCTGCCTTATTTTTTACTTTCCGTGTACAACTCCGTTTGCCTCTTTCTCTCTCATATGCCCGCATGTTTATCACAAGACGCTTACGTGACAAAAATATTGGTTACAATCACTGTCATATAGATTTTATCAACAACTTTTTTATCCCCTTTTCCTTTTTTTGGTCTACAATTAATCTTTACTTTACCCAAACTATTGAATGGTTGTAAATCAAAGCATTTTTATCCAAATTCGAACTTAATTGTTTTTCATCAATGTGGAAAGCAAGCATTATATATGGTTTCATTAATTATAACTAGTTAAATTATACGTACATGTACGTATATGTATGTATATATATATATATATTATATTGTATATGTGCTGGTATCTATCTAAAGAAAGAGGTGGTATTTGTGCCACTTGGGATTCTAGAATGGGAACATTTGGCTTTGAACGACAATCAATATACATCTCACCTACCCAATATTCTTAAATTTGGAACCATCAATCCATTGTTACGTTGGTCATTTTCTATCTATCTAGGCCTCAACCCCACCCTCGCTGTCCCCTCACTTTTTTTGGCTCCTTTTTGCTCATCATAATCCATGACCAACAAATTGGACCAACACAAATAATGATCTTTTAACTTTAAGGATTTCTTTTACTAGGATCTTGATTGGTAAATCTTCACAAATCCTTCTATTTATCTCAACATCTTTGAAATTTTCATAAATCTTCATGAAATACTTATGGGCCGTTTACCTAAACACTTATCCGGTAAACACTTACTGATAAATTTAACACCATCATTTACTTACCGGAAGATTTTAGTCCACCAAAACGGTATCGTATGCAACAATTTACCCGGTAAGCGTTTACTTACCGGATAAGACTCTTAGTCTTTGTCTCGCTCTTACCGGATAAGATTCTTAATTCTTACTATATTCATTCGGTAAGGTAAAATGACTTAGGGTTCACTTACCCGAGTAAACGTTTGGGAAACGGCCCCTTGGTTGTTGGTACATATTTAGTTTAGCTATCAAAGAAAATCCATGGTATTAAACTTATACATATTTTATAAAGAATCGGTAAATCATATATGACGTACGTGTTTAAACTTTTATTATCCATCTATATTAACATATACATACATTTCTAGTAGTTGTCATGTGATTGATCCATCTCTAATGAAATCACTATATTCTTGCATCATATTTTCATCAATAATTGATACTACTTATATTTGTTTTGCTTTTTCGAAAAAGGAGTACATGTTTGATCGTGTAGTGAGTAGTACTGATGATACCTAATTAAAGCATTTCATTCACTTAATTTATACTTTCCTTGTTATCCATCGTTGACATAATGTTCTTATTTTTCCTGCTCTATTCTCATTGAAAATCAAAGAAGTCTAATGAAAAGTCAACATAGTCGGTAACATATGAATTTATTTTTGGTAAGAGAATATTTTAAGGGGTGGGCTAGCTAAATTCACATCAACGTTAAAATTCACTTTTTTACATTTCCAATGTACGAATTAACCCAATTTTGACATTAAAGGGGTGCAACTAGCAATGATAAATCACCTACTAATTTCATTCTCACATATCAACATTAAACTTTACTTTTTACATTTTCAATCTATGGTCTAATTTGATTCCAATATAAATAAAAGTGTATATAGCATTACTCTAATTGAAATAAGGGAGAGATTATTATATGCACCCCTTTAATATCAAAATTAGGTCAATTCATGTATTAGAAATATTTATCATTTTTAACAAAATATATACTTAAAAACAATTTTTTAATAAATAAGTAACAGATTGGTGTTAAATTAACGAAATCCTACATTATGAAAATATTTGTCACTTCCATGCAAAGCAATTACACTGAGTTAAAATAACATGTAATTACAAGTGAATATTTATTTAGAACCTTTCCTACCAGGCATGTAAATTTGTAATCAATTACTATCCGTATTTTTCTCATGTTACAACGAAATTATTTATATGAAGTCAAAATATCATAAGAAATTATTTTCTAAGACCAAATAATTGTATGTAATATGTTCAAATATTACAATAAATTTATTGGATGTTTTTGTATGACTTTATATTTTTAGTACATTTTTAAAATAAAATTTCGTATTATAATCTTTATAAGACACTTTGAAAATATGGTCTATAAACATATTTTTTATTGGATACTTGTTTTTATCATACAATTTTTTTCAAATAATATGATATAAAAATCTAATAGTACATGTACTTTATTTCAAAAGTATTGTAAAAAAACATGTTAATTAAAGCATCTAAAAAATTTCAATAAATTTATTTTAATCAACACATTTACATTGAAATATAATTATTTGGTCTAAGAAAAATCGTATAATAAAATAATCTATTATAACATTAGTTTATGCATTTGTTACATCATATAAACTCAATTTTATAGTATCATTACTGATTAATAAACCATTTGATGATTAAAAGTTGTGGTGGAGGGATCAATATAGTAAATTAAACAAGCATAGTTTGTTAAATCATTTTCACTTGTTTTTCGTTTTCTATTTTTTGGATCTCATGTATACCTTCTCATGCTATACAAAACTATTTTCAAATTAAAAATCTTTGGTAGTACATACATGGTAAGTAAGTAAGTTGTTCATTAATGTTTGGTTAATTATAAGTTTATTAAGTCGGAGTGGTTTATCGAACGCTTACCCGGACACTCCAGCTTACTTTACCGGATAAGATTGTAGTCCATCAAAACGATATTATATGCAATAATTTATTCAGTAAGTGCTTACTCATTCGTGTTTATCGGGCAAGTATTTAGTAACTTCACTTAGTGATTGGAAATTTTGGATCTCGTCAATTTTCATATTGTCTAACATAAAACTCGATCACGACTTAGATTCTCGTCTTTGATAAGTGGTGCGCGATTTTATTGATGGGCGAGATGGATATTCGGGTTTTCATGCATTAATTAATAACAAATTATTTTCACTTGAGGAATTGATTAAGAAACTGCGAAGATAAATAGAGAGCATAAAGGGTGTTTAATTAATTTGTCTTGTGTTTCATATATATAAATTAAACTAGCTTAGCTAGCTATAGGTTATTATAGTAACTAATTTGTATGGTTTGAATCAGAAACAACTAGTACTGTTCGAAGACATTACAGAGGAGTTCGGCAAAGACCATGGGGAAAATGGGCAGCGGAGATACGGGATCCCACCAAAGGTGCACGTGTTTGGTTGGGTACATTTGAAACAGCGGAGGGTGCAGCCCTTGCTTATGATCAAGCCGCACTTCGCTTCAAAGGTTCCAAAGCCAAACTCAACTTCCCTGAACTTGTAATTCAAGGCCACTCCGAGCTCCGTTATATCACCACTCCAAGTAGTAGCAGCCCTAATTCACAACCACCACCAGCAGCAGCAGCAGCAGCAGCAGCAGCAGCAGCAGCAGCTAGTGGTGGTGGAAGGTCAAGGCCTCCAGAGGAATTAGCCATAGCCACCAATTATCCAGATCTTGTTCAGTACGCCCAACTTCTTTCCAGCAACGATGCCCAATTCCCTTACTTCACCTCAGCTCTATATCGTCAGCATCCTAATTACCAATCTTCTTCTACTTCTAATGCCTCCTACTACAATCTTGATTACAATAATCCAAGGGATCCAGCAGGTGGGTCTGATGCAAGTTTAGAACAGTGGAAGGAGGGCCGTGATCCCAACCAGAAGTGAGCAGCATGGATCTGTAGTGGTAGAATAAATGCATTTTCAATGGTCATTAAATGATCGAATTGCAAGCTCAGGTTATGGTTATGGTCATGGGCATGCAGATATGAGTTCACAAATTAATTTCATTTGTTTTCTTAATTTGTACCGCTCCTTGGGATTAATGATTGCTGCTAATCATTTTCAATATATGTTTTTATTCATCATTATTTATTTACTTATATATATACTGGGCTGGGCTGTTATTGGGGCAGCCAATTTTTTTTTTGGGGATATGTAGTTCAAAAAAATTAATAAATAAAGATAAATAATTTTTTTAGTGGTCTAAACGTGTATTAATTAAATTTATTGGAAAAAAAAGTATGTAAAAAAAATTAATTGGTTGTTCATTTTATAGTATTATTTAGGAAAATGTTCATAAAAACCCAACAAACTATCTCATTGTAAATGATTCCGTTTATGAACTATTTTTTTGCTTTAAAAACCAAATTTTTAAATGAATAAGTTTCTAAATTATTTTTTTACATGAAAAAACTATTAAACTTTCTTATTTTAAATGATCAAGTCTCCAAACATATTTATTGTAATAGATAAACCATCGAACTTTTAAAATTTTGTTACCTATATCAATTTTTAACAAAAGAAACCTAAATTAGTTTTATTGTTTGCAAACTTTACGCCTTTCAAATCTTTCGCAAACAAGAGTATCACTCCCCTTCACCACTCTTTTTTGCCCCCATCATTGTCTGTTCTTTATATCAGCCATCATATTGTTGGCCTCTGCCATTGATATCCTTTTTTTTGGATCTATTTTTTTTTTATTAACCTGTATATTAAACCCGATATGTGAGCCGACTAACCTCATGGCGACCATTTGCTTTGCAGGTAACCTGGAGTCACCGCATTTGAACCTCCGTGGCCACAAGAAAATTTTTATTTCTCATTGTATTTGAACTTGGGACCTCCAGACACTTTTAACCTTTAGAGTCAAGCTCAAACCAATCAGCCACCACCCTGTTGACCTTTGGTCAACAATAACTCTGGACTTACCATTACATCAGCCAATTTCTTCTAATACGAACACGTTTCATAGAGTCAGTGCATTTACCATTACATGTTTTGTTAACCATTAAGTGAACAAAATCATCCCAAAAAAAAAACAAGATGAAACAATTTCATCAAATATTGTTGATAAGAAAACAAGATTATGTAAGAATATTATATTACGCAACCAGTTCATCCCTAAAAGTTTCATAAAACAAGCTTCTCAATGAACGTTTTCACGAACCAATCTGCATACGTTTCATAAAACAAGCTCCTCAATGAACGTTTTCACTAACCAATCTGCATATGTTAGATAAAACAAGCTCCTCATTGAACGTTTTCACGAACCAATCTGCATACATTTCATAAAACAAGCTCATCAATGAACGTTTTCATGAACAAATCTAACATGAATCTGTTTCACAGCTGATTATATTTTTACCAGTTCATGAATCTTTGTTTGGATCTATTACTGATTTCGTGGATTAATGAATATAATAATTTTTGATTTTCATATTATTACCACTAATAAACCGAGAAACCAAATAATAATATTCAATTTTTAAAATTTTAATTTAAATAAACATTTAAATATTACCATTTATAAAATTTCTTTTATTATGTTATCTTAATTAATATTTATTAATAACTTCCATATTTAATAT
>NC_037542.1:13248072-13265271 GCF_001531365.2 Cynara cardunculus var. scolymus | reverse complement strand
TAGTTTACACGATTTTTAAACTTATATATATATATATATATATATATATATATATATATATATATATATATATATATTAGAGGGTTGTGTGTGGATATAGATGAAACATAAGATGCATGCGTGAGCGTGGGTTGGTAGTAGAGGTCCCATATCATATCACATGATGCTTTATTAAAGTAGTCTCCTTAGGCTTTCAACTCCCATCAACCTCTACTTCTCTTCCTCTTCTATTTATCTTCTACTTTTTCATATATATATATATATATATATATGAAGTTGAAATATGAAGAAATAGATATGCCAACACATGCCACCGAAAAAACTCTACTGAGCCTTTCATTTGCTTCTCTTCGATAAAAGTTTGATTTGGATGAGAACCAGCATCTACAATCTTTTTTTTTTTCAACTCATTTATATTTAATTTTAATCTATTTTTTTAATTTAATAATTAAGAACTATTATAAAAAGGAAAATCTCGAATTGGATCCTAAATTGGGAACCTCAAAGTGGCTCTATTTCATTATATTCCATCCATATCCCAGTGGAAGGGTCGTCGCTCAACGGATAAAAGTTTACTTAAATTGAAATAATAGTAAAAAAAGGACTTTTCCTTCCTTTTGCCGCATTTCGCTCAAAGGGTTGAAGGGAGATAGTGCATCAAGCTGTTGGATTTATGTTTTTAATTTCCAGGCGTGAATATTGGCAGTGGAAGGCCGTCGCTCAACGGATAAAAGTTACAACCCGTAATCGCAACAACCCAATTGCAAGACCCCTTCTCACAATGAAAATGTATATAACCCTATTCCGGTCACTACAGCCCCAGGTGGCGAAGAGCCGACATCGAGGTTATGAAGCTTCACTGTTCCCTGGGAATATATATATATATATATATATATATATATATATATATAGGAGCGTTCAAATAAAAACCATCTAATTTGTACAAAACCGTGCAAACTTCATTCAACCAATCATAATTTTTCATTTTGTTCATTTTTTTTTGTAATTATAAGAGGTTGATTAACCATTTTTATTGTGTATGATGTTAATCATGGATATTATCATCTTCATTATTTTAATTTTAGAGAAATACATGAAACAGTTTCATTAAATTATTATATAAAACAATTTCATAACCATATATGAAACAAATTCATCAAAAAAAGTATTATATGAAACAATTTCACAAGATTAAACAATTTCATGAAAAAATTTCATAAGATTAAACAATGAAATCGATGTATGAAGGTGGTTTGTACGGTTTGTACAAATGATGGTGGTTTTCATTTGATCGCTCCTATATGTGTGTGTGTGTGTGTGTGTGGATTTAATCAAATGAGAACCACAAATATGTTATAAACTTGTAAGAACCGATGTAAAAATAGTTTTTACATTATATTTTTTCATCAAATGCTTGCTTCATATAATTTGTTTCATAATATGATAGTTTCACATGCATTTGTTTCACCATGTGAATATATTTTACGTGCATTTTTCATTTCACTAGGTAAACCAAATACTTTTTTTAACATATAATCGTTTCATAAGGTAAACACAAACATATGTGAAACAATATTTTAAACCATAAGTTTTGATGACAAAAATCATGTAAAAAATACTTTTATATTGGTTTTCACGGGTTTGTAACATGGTATTTATTTTCTGGTTTCACCTATGAGCTTTTGGTAAACACAATTGGAACAACCAAAGTTCATAGACGAAACAAAGATCATTGTTTCGCCTATGAACTGTAAACAGAAATCATTGTGTTTTCACATATGAACTTTAAACAAAAATAAGTTTTTTACTTATGAATTATAAACAAAAACCATTGTTTCACTAACGAACCTTCTGGTTAATTACTTTATTCATTTTCTGGTTTCACTTATGGACTTTAGTAAAAGATTTGGAAAAATCAAAGTTCATACACGAAAAACATTATATCAGAATTATTGTTTCACCTATAAACTTTAAATAAAATTCATTATTTCATATATGAACTTTGGTAAAAGAAATGGAACAATCAAAGTTCATAGATGAAACCACCTGAATCAAAACCATAAATACATCAAACCAATTTTCAAATATGAAACTTAAATCAAGCCCCAATAACTGGATATTGTGCTTTGATTGTTTCTTCATCCTCAACAAGCTTCGATGGCTTTGTAACATTCTTCCATGGGGATCTACAATCATTCTCCGACTTGTGGCATCTTCAACCAAATCTCCGGTTTAAAATGGGGAAGACGGGAGGCCGAAATCCATTAGATTCGATCTGTAAATCAATAAATCGGGTGGTTTAAACATAGAGAGACGATGGAGGGGATGGTATGGGAAGAATCCAGAGGATTGCGACATGATATTTGATCGAAAGTCTGGTTTCCTGATGGAGAGAATTAGAACCATTGCATCTTCTACCGGCGCAACGAGGGGAGAATCGAGAAAAAGACAATAGGGAAGATTTGAAGAAATCCACTTATTTTAGGGATAAATAGAATTATAATTATCTTCCAAAAATACGATATAATTTGTTTCAAAATTACCTTTGACTTAATTTCATTTAATATGTTTTTTTTATATCACTTTATAATCTTTCGTCTAATCATAAGCATTCATAAAATAAAAATAAATGGTTCATATGATTTGTAAAGTTAACACTAATGTGTTGGTGAAAAAAATATGTTCCTCTCTCTCTCTCTCTCTCTCTATATATATATATATAGAGAGAGAGAGAGAGAGAGAGAGAGAAAGGGGGGGATGACATTTCAAATGCAACTCATTACATTTGTATACAACCTAATCAATTGAAATATTTATGAAAATAATCAGAGTTTGTTTATTATATTTGAATATTTATGGAAGATGATCAGGGTTCATTAATTATGATCAATATTTTATATTATGAAACAATCAAAACTTTTATGAAATCACATATTTATCAAATTAAATAAATGGTTGAGACTGAATTGTATTAATTGTACAAATATAACGGGTTGAATAATAACTCAGCTTACTATATATAGAACCATTTACATTTGTACAACCAATACAACTCAATCTTAACCATTAATTTAATTTGATGAATATGTGATTTTATAAAAGTTTTAATTATTTCTTAATATAAAGTATTGATCATAATTAATGAACTATATTTATCTTCCATAAATATTCATATCATAATAAATGAACTCTCATTATTTATATAAATATCTCAATTAATTAAGTTGTATTGATTGTATAAATAGATATGGTTGTATTTGAAATATATATATATATATATAGGTGGAGGTTCAAACGAGAACCCCTGTGATTTACGAGAACGCGAGAACAACCCAATAACCTCAAACTTTTTTAATTAATAAATTAACTTTTATCATATATAAATAATTTAATAAGGACAATAATGTAATTAAGTAATTTTTATAATTTTTATTTTATTTTAATTAACCATAATTATCTTTTCACGTTCCACGTTTTACTCTTGGTAGTTATCTTCTTCTTCTCGTTAACATCTTTTCTTCATATCACACCTCTATCACATAAGTATYACACTCATATCATATGATTATCACACYCATATTATATGATTACACCAAAATTTKAACTTRTCAACCAAAACGATAACCCAAGTGATGTATAATAGTGATTATCACACCCTTATCACATGATTATCACACCCAAATCACATGATGACACCAAAATTTTAACTTATCAACCAAAACGTTAACCCAAGTGATGTATAATGGTGATTATCACACCCCTATCACACTCATATCACATGACTATCACACCCCTATCATATGATTACACCAAAATTTTAACTTATTAACCAAAACGATAACCCAAGTGATGTATAATGGKGATTATCACACCCCTATCACATGATTATCACACCCATATCACATGATTATCACACCTAGTATAATCCTAACCTATTTCGTAACCGTTTTACTAGATAATGATAAGACTGATGATAATAATGAGTGTTTAAAAGATAATGATCGTGTTTAAAAGATAATGATCGTGTTTAAAAGATTTGATGATATCATTTCCATTATTACCCTTTTAATTTTAAATTTTTTTGAATCTTTTTAAATTTAAATTTAAATTTAAAAAAAAATTATTTTAGTTTTAATCACAATATGAGGTTATTGGGTTGTTCTTGCGTTCTCGTAAATCACAGGGGTTCTCGTTTGAACCCTTCCCTATATATATATATATATATATATATAATAGTTAGAGGAATTTATTAGAGATGAAAGCACAAGCGAAGATCGAAAAGTGCAAGATGTGTTTTTATAGCAAAAAGAAAGAAAATAATAATTGGGATTCACTTTCGGCAACTGAGATTTCAAACATTGCGGCTTCTGTCCTTTTCACATCATCATCATCCATTTATTTTTTACCACACATTTTCATTTTCTTATTAAATCTTTTCTTATTTAATATTAAAGTATTTTAATTATTTCATCAATTTTTTAAATTAAAATATGTTAATTTTTCATGTAATTTATATAAAAAATAATGTACTATTTTGGAAAATTCAAATATCATATATCTTTACATGATATATATGGTGTACATTTAATTGATTTATTTTAATTACAAGTTTCATTTTTTAACTAATTTTTTTTATGATTTAACAACTTTTACAAATGTAACGGTAGATTACTATGTATAGGAAGAGTTGTTCCTTTCTTAGATCCAACTATATCTTTCTTGGAAAGAACGATCATCGATTGCGGTGTCGCATTCCAAAAATGTTATCATTGATTCGAAAAATATCGAGGGACCCACATAGATGTCAGGTATGCATATGTATGGTCTGAATAAAGCGTGTAATATCGTATTCCTTGAAAATAATTTGTTATAATTAAATGAGATTTTTGGAAAATGAGCGTTGCGACGAGCACTACAATATTAATTCAAGAAACATATTGCTTTTTGTGCAACGATGGTACTTCATTGGTTTAAGCTTGAGCTCCAAAAATCAAACGTATCTGGAAATCCCAAGTTCAAATCCAAGGAGAAATAAAAGTCCCCTTGTGACCACGGAGGTTCAAATACGGTGACTCCGGACCACCCGCAAAGCAAATGGTCTCCTTGGGATTAGTCAACTCACATAGCGGATTGATATCCATGTCATTAAAAAAAAAAGATCACACGTCTATCTAAACAAAATAATTGATGTACCATCAAGAAATCAATCATTTACGTTTCTTGGAGCTACAAAAGAAAAGTGAAATTAGAGTTTATTGATGTAATCCTATTAGAATTCCTTCATTCATTCCTGCTACAAAAAGAATTTATATAAACCAAAATTATTACGAGTAAAAATGAGATTATGTCGTCAAAACGGACTCCACCCAATCCGATGTATATTCGTATGCAACAAACGTTACGGCACCAGCAGGTGCGGCTTTCACGATCGATGGCACGATCCCTTTGTAAAGTCCCGCCCACCCCTCCTGTTGCATGATCCGTTTCAGTGCATCGTACATGTTTCTGTAAGCACGATGCTCCACTCGAGCTCCGTATTTCGGATGTCTTTGCAATCCTTCAATCTGTACAACCACCAATGATTTTGTTTCTACCTCCACGTGGAATATACTGGTTTTGTTCGGTTTATTTGTTACTCCCTATATCCCAAAATAAGTGCTCACGCCTCTATTTTAATTTAACCGAAAGTAAGTGTCTACTTTCCAATTATACCCTCAATCATAAGATAAGAAATTCATTACTCCCTAAGTTGTGTTCTCGAAACCTTTTTACAAAGGAAATGAAAGAGAGGGAAACAAATTAAAACCCTTTAAAAAGATTAAGGGTGTAACCGTCATTTAGTGGATTAGAAAGTGTGATAATACACATTTTTAAAACCGTATTCCTTTTTCTATTGTGGGCATTTATTTTGGGACGATGGGAGTAATATACAAGAACTTTACCAGTTTCTAAGGATCTGTAAAAACTGTTCTCACATCAATGCAAAGATGTTGTCATCAAAATCATACCTGAAATCGCTTCTTGACAACATCAAGAGGATGACAAACAGCCTTAGCACATGATCCGGCAGCGAGCCCACAAAGAAAAAGCTGAAAGCTTGTGATAGGCTCTTCAGGGTGTGTTGCACCTGACGACCACCGTCCATTCCAGGCCTGAAACCAAATACCAAAATGTATCAGATATCTTTTTTTAAGAGATGCAAGTTATATCTCGTATAAATAACCCAGTCTACAATTGGTTAGAAGGCAAAATAATGGGAGGAAAAATGATGTATTACCATTGTCCAGCGTTTGAATGTGTCGTAAGTACCAAACTGCAAGCCAGCGTACGGGATAATCTCAACTAGAGTGGGCGATAATCCAGCATACAACCCACGAAAACCACGGGTGTTCATGATTTCAACAAATGCCGACCTCATATTCGGGTATATCTGCATAAATAGGAGATATCTGGTAAGAAAAACATTCAGAAGTGTTCTTAATATGGAGACAGAGTTGCAGCTGCAAAAGATATGATAAGATTCAATCATTTTCAATAGGATTTAAATCCTGTGGAAACAGAGCCCCTGGAAGAAAATTTGAGCACATGAAGTTCTAGAAATGAAGCATAATACAACAGCATTGGCATAGATTAGAAATGAGGCCATCACAAATCAAAGAAGCAACTAATATAGAGCAATGAGCACAAGCAAATTAAACCTGTCAACCTTAAACGGATTATAGGGGGGCTAGAGGGGTCAACTTTGTTCATACAAACAAATATATGATCAATTTATGGATCCCATTTCACCTATAAAAATCTGAGAGAATTTAGCGCCTGCAAAGAGTACATACAAATACTAAAAAAACTGCAACAGAAAAGGCTCAAAAATAAAAACATAAATTTGTCATTGGAGTGAATATCAGAATTTACCATTGAAGTTTCATGTTAAATGTTCATGTCAAGAATAGCATAGAAGTTCAATATGCTTTAATGTTACCTCTTGCTATAGTGTATAGAGGGATGTGCAATGGTGGCAACTTGCTGAAAGGAAAACCCCACCAATAGCAAAACAATTATTCCAAAAACTAATATGTTGCCGAGGTCGGGAAGTTAATCAAAATGACAAGATTTGTAAACCGTTGTGTTTATCTACGTATCTGCATGAGTCA
Source organism: Cynara cardunculus var. scolymus (assembly GCF_001531365.2). NCBI lineage: Eukaryota > Viridiplantae > Streptophyta > Magnoliopsida > Asterales > Asteraceae > Cynara > Cynara cardunculus. The sequence continues at coordinate 13,258,120 of NC_037542.1, read as the reverse complement.
CAATTTCTCTAGGTGACCAACAAAATTAACCTAGTACAGGTTCCAAACCCACATTACGAATTTGGATGCAATCATCCACTGAATGCCAATATATTGAGAATGCCCAAGTGCTACTTAAAAAAGGGATCAAATACAGGACTCCTACAATTACATACTCCCCTAGTTAAATGCAACCTGAAGAGTCTTGGGATCCGTTCACCAAACCAAAATCCAAGCTTGTCACAGTGTGAGAACCCAAAGATGTATACATAAATATATTTCTTTCAAGCATTCAAAATTATTGTATAGATGAGTATGCAAACGTGCCTTTCATAATGGGTGGATAAGCATATTTTGAGCAAAATAGACCAATTATATTTAACCTAAATGGTTAGTGCAAGTCAGGCACGGGCCTCAAAATACATCTTATAGAAACATATATAAATACACACAACTTGAATAGGGTTTAGCAGCAGGTACAAGCCTGCAATGCAAAAACCAGCAGTACTTCGATAGAGGCAGAAGCGAGAAGGGTTTGAAGAGTGAGCCGCGAGGGAGAAGTTTTAAGTTTTAAGGTCTAGATATTTATAGAAGGAGGCTTGAAGTTCTAAGGACTGGGTATTTAATATTAGGGTTTGACTTATGTCATCTATTCAATAACCCTTCCTTTAAGAAGTCTAGGAGATGAGAAACTTCATTTAATATTAGGGTTTGACTAGGTACTTAGTAACTCCTTATGAGGTGCACCTAGGCCCAAAAGGCGCCTCAACCACAACACCCTAGTGAGCCTCGTGAAGCCGCGTCGCCTCGACTTTAAAGAAGCCCAAGATCTTGAGCCTTATGCAGCACAGGCACGCTTTTAACAACTTTGGTTAAGTGTATCTTGTCTTCAAGATTCAAAGTCAATCTAACTATTATCAGAGAAAATCTAAAATGGGTAAAACAGCACAAAGCTGCTGTGAGCAAGAAATGATGAAAGCCATTTAGACAAATTGTTATATTTGATCAAGTGTGTCATGTATAGAGCTGCTAAGACAGCAGAACATGAAGAATCTCTCTAACGACCAAGCTGTGGGATAAAGACAAAGACGTCCAACGTCACAAAAATGGTGAAAAAAAGTCGACTATTTCCCACAAGGAAATCTGAAAAAAGAGCAGAGAAGAGGGGGGCAACAAGGTAGTGAAAAGGTGATGATACAAATGTCTGCGGCTGTCAGCTGAAATTTTCTGTATAAACCTGCTGCCCAAGCATGGATTCAAGGCAAGACAATAAGAACAAAATTTTCCAAGATCAAACCAAAATTTCATAAGAAACTGGGAAGACTATAATGTTTGAGAAGTTGGGAAAGGGTGAATTCTGCTGAGGAGTCTTGCTAAGCATATGCAGGTCTGAATGGAGAAACTAAGCATCCCCTCTCCCTCCCATTTTCATGTCATGACCCTAGGTATAAATAGAGAAGCCCTCACTTTACAAACTTCACCCAAAACTAAAAGTATCAAAGCACTGAGCAATAGAGAGATAGCTGGAGTTATTGCAAGTAATCTACGAGTTATTTATATCCCGAGATTCGAACCGAATACCAAGCACCCATCTTTGCTTAACCTACTTGTCGTATTTTAACTACAGTAACTTGCTATTTACTTTGATTTGAGCCTTGTGTTCATTTGACTTCATAGACCCATTGAATCGAAGCTATTCAATAATTACTTGTTTCATGAATTTTTGAAATGAGAGTTGTGGTTTGGTAGCTTTCATGATTACATTGAGACATCAATTATTTGAACATTAATAATATTAGTCCTTATCGCCCAACCTTATAGCCTATCTTTGTTACATGTGTAACAAAACGATATGAAAAAGTAATTTGCGATACTATGCTATAACTTAAATGAATGATCAAATATTCCATTGCTACGTACAACAGAACATGACCTCCGGTACCATTAACTTGTGAAATTATCAAAGCAACAGGATGATCAACATAAAACGAATATTTTTTATGTTAGCACAAAATGCATATAATATTAAACCCATTATACTCATGAATTTCTATTATGTCTGCAGAGTCTCAAAATTATATCAGCCTCTGAAGCTTGTACCATGAGCATGTTTATTATGTAAAAAATGGAATTATATTCTGCAGGAAGTAAATGTAATAGCATTTATACGCTTCTATGTATGTACCTTTGGCTCCCCTTGAGAAGCTAAAATGGTTCGTATTAAATCAAACGGATAGGACCCAACAGTAGCAGCACATCCAGCTAGCGCGCCGCTCATGAAAGACAGGTATGGACTTAAATGAATGTGATCTTCTGCATGACAAAGAGGCCCGGTGTTCGGGAGGCGTGAGAAAAATAAATTGATCTAAAAAACCAAAAAAGCATAACACCTATCTTCCAGGTTGTATGTCCCATTTGCCAAATGCACAATATTTTGGAATATGTCTCTTACATGCCTACTCCAGTCATCTATTCTAAACTATATTAACACTTCCATGAACAGCAATACCATTCAATGGAGCCAAAAGGCAAAAAACATCACAGCATTGGCCCTCCAACTTTGGTAAATCAACGAAGCTGTGTCCCTTTCATAAAATATAATAACTTGTAAAATAACAAAAATCTTCATGTGCTTCGTGAAAATTTTATTAAGACAACACCCATGCCCCTCAGTCATCCTCCCTTTTACTTATCTATCCCCATCCTAGTGGAGTGAAAGATAGAAGTCAAATTTAGATCACCGACTGATGAACCCAGAGCTGATGACAGCAACAATTCCTAATGTTTATACACATATATCCATTCACTAATATGCAGACTAGAATTATCAAATTATAATGATAATGTTTACAATATATAAATATGTTAGTAATGTTCTCATCTTTAAATAATTGCTCTCGAAATTTTGTAATGACAATTTAATACCAGCTGACAAGTGACTAGCCCAAGTAAGCTTTCAGAACCTTAAGTGACAGTCCTACCTCAGACAATAACAAACTCCTATACACAAATCTAGGCTAAGGGAGAATGCATTAAAAGAAGTAGCTGTCTAAATCGCCCACCAGTTAGACAAGAAAAGGGTACTAAGAAATGCTTTTGGGTGAATAATAATGAGTCAAGGACTCTTGTTATGGAGATTCAAATTGAACACAGACCCGACTTGGAGGATCCAGAGGCAAAAGTTTTCACTTTATGCAACACCATGAACTGTATAGCCGTGTATGGCATGACCATGAGAAGTGCTGGGACATTGCCACGCCAAAAGCCCTGAAAAAGGAGCTATGTTAAACACAGCCAAATAAGAAAGAACATCTAGTATAGATGCATAGATGGAAAAAATCCTTGGTAAAGATATCAAAGAGTTTATAAACCAGTAGCATAAGTTGTGGCCTACATCTAGGCTCTAGCTGAGGTCTTTGACAACAAAATAGAGTCAGGTACAAATATGTGTGCACAACCAATATGAACGGATAGAATCTATATTGTGCCAAAATAAATACACAAAATTCCCTACAAATAACAGAGATTTAAACCGCATTGTTCCCAAAGAAAATATTTATAGATTGGAGATGTTTAATAGGGCTGAGGTATGACCATTAACAGCTTGGTCCTGTCAGTATGCACAGAGAAAAGGTAAAGGGAGAAACAAGCAAGTAGAAAGACAGACATGATAAATAGAGCTGACTTATAAGACTCTGTAGATGACAATATAATCAACTACAAGAAATTACTACACTCTCTAGCATAACTAGATTTGACTAGTGTATCAATGGCACATGATTTGAGAGATTATTATAACTTAACAAATAAAAGCCATAGAAGTATGTTTGAAACCTTGAACCAACAAGAAGAGGTATTGACTTTTTTTTAAGTTGGAAGTTTCCTAAAGGTGATGCATTCCCTAAAAATGCACCTTTGGGAATCCAAAAGGCAAACAACAGGCCCTGAACCCACCATAAGATATGAAGAAGTCCCCCCCCCCACGAAAAAAAAATCAATGGTGAGGTAGGACATTCATATCGGCAGAAAGAAGGTTCTCAATGTAATGTACATAACCTCCCTTCCATGATCACTTAGGGAGTGCTTGGTTGAAGGTTTTGGATGATAAGACTCAAAAGAAAGCAGACTATTTCACTTGAGAGTAAAGCACCAAAAGCAAACAACAGCATTCAGTGCATTAGTTGAAGGACCCGTACCGATAGGCCTTCCTCTCTAAAGATGTCTTTAGATGCTTGAAACATTCCAGTATATTTAGAGGTCCCATATACATTTTTGCTGAGCAATGCAAAAGAAGTAGTGGGTTCCAGTTGAACCTGCAAATATAATCAACAAAAATTATGTTCAGTTTAACTTGATGTCAAAATCAGCCAAAAGTTAAAATACATTGATTCTTCAAAAGGTCCAAAATCGACCATCAAAATTGATAATATCAAAAACTATGTGATGCTGATAAGACATTCAGGAATTGTGACACGGTATAAACCCAAAATCTATTACCTAAGAGAACTTGAATAGTTATTTTCCATTATGTTTAAAGGGTATTACGTAAAGTCTGTAATTTAAGCATCCAATGCCAGCCACAATGCATCAGTACTTCTGAACTTGATATAATGAAATCAAGGGAGACTGGCATTACCAAATTTGTCATTAAAAGAATTGGAACTGTGTTCTTAGATCATCGATCCAGCAGCATTTATGTACTTGACAAGTGGCATTCCGATCGTGAAGGGTCTCCATAAAAGAGACGACAAAGTGTGTTGCTACATTGCAGTTTGAACTTCAATCTCAGTCTAATCGTATTTCTATTATTGTTGCCTAAATGCATAATGGTAAAAGGAAACTATTAAGTTGGCTGTTTTCCAGCAATTATTCCATCCATATTGATTGGTTTCCCCAAAAAGTAGAAACTTTTGTGAACATTCTGGATTGGCAATAACATCATCTTCCTAATTACAAGAATAATATTAACGGTCATAAATTATCACTTCCTTTTTCCTTAAAGATGCTTTTATTTGTTTTTAAACTAATAAAGCAAGGGACGACGTACAAGGGTTCTACATCAATATGAAAAATTCACCTGGAACCGGATTTTAATAACATCAAGGGGGGAAGTAACTGTTCGAGATATAGCTCCTGAGATAGAACCGGCCGTCGCATCTATAAACGCCCTTTTAAGTTGCCCCGGCTCTTCCATCTCCCCAAATACCAGCACAGCTTATGCTAAAACCTAAATAAATATAATACAAAATGGCAAACAGAATAAGCACAATTTGCAGCATATTTAAATCGAACCGAAATTGAGCATTCAATCAAAAATCATTAGGGTAATCGTATAACCCATAAAAACAATTTCAGTGTGATAGCGTCATTAATACGGAATGTTTCTAAGCGAGATGAATTGGGGATTAATCAGGGTGGAATTGTAAATACTTACTTCTTAAAACGACTTAAAACTTGTATACCCCTTTAATAGATAATGTAGAAAAAGGATACAACGGCGAAACTACGAAGAAGTTGACATTCATACAAAGTAAGGATACCTGAGAAGGAAGGAGAAGAAGAGCGGAGCCGCCGCCATTGATTATTGGAAAGTGAGTGGGTATGGAAGGTTGCCGCCTGGAGATGCGAACGGCGGCAATTGGGTGGCGTTTTTTGAGAGAAGAAGCGGTTCGATTGGCTGCTTTGCGTGGCTACCGGAAATCTTTCTTTAACATACAATCGTACCACGGTTCAATATATATATATATACCGGCGTAAATTGAAAGATATTTTTAAAGGTATATTTTATTTATAAATTCACAATATTCTTTTATTGTTTAAGGAATTGATCGTAAAAATATTTTTTACATATTTGTAAACTTAGCCGTTGTTTGGGATTATTTATAAAAATTAGAAGAGTACTCATGCAATGCAGCGATACACATCTCAATTTTAATGTTCTATTTTATTATTTGTCTATGTCGATGTTATAATACGATTTTATGTGTTTTTAATAAAACATTAATGATTTTATTTTTGAATAAAATATAAATTTGAAGATATTATAAAATTTTGAAAAAAAAATATATATCAATGTTAATATCAAATCAATTATTTAAAAGTTGTCATTTTTTATGTAATTTATTTAATTAAAATTATTATAATTTAATTAAGTTTAATAACGAAATAATTTATTTTTGGTTTAATAATATAACATTTTATAAAGATAATWATTAAGTATTCTGTTAGAACTCAATAATTATCCTAATTATATTTTAGATTTTTTATATTTAAAATGAGATGTTTATCTTGTATTTGATTATGGTTATCTGCAGTTTGTTACACGAACTTAGATATGGAGCTTTAATAAGTTGTACTCATTCACAATCTATTTGCAATTATGAGTTTTAAGTAATATGTATTAATAAACAGTATTTTACGCATAAAAAGTGGTTTTTAAGAGTTTTTGTCAAATGTTTTATAATATAGTATAGATAACTTATTGACTTATTTCGATGCGGCACCGGTAATAAACACTTATTAAGTGTTTGAATAAACAACTTATACCGATTCCAAACCGATGATTAATAAGAATTATAGATATATTTTTTAAATATTATGTAACAAGTTGTTTGAGGTAAGTAATTATAGGAGATAAATATAGAATTATCTTGGTTTCAATTAATTGTTCATATAATTGTCGTATTTTGATTTTAAATTTATAATGAAATATAATAGATGTGGTTTATTTACAAACTCAAAATACTGAACATAAGACCTACACGTAAGGGAATCGGTCCTACTCATAAAGGTGAAGAACCAAGCACTAGTTCGTTGAAAACAAAAAGAAAGACTGACTTTTAGATGACTTATTTAAAAAAGAGTCGTTATAACTGCTCGTCAGAATAGGCTTTCAGGCAGCCAGTAGTACAAACTCATACAAATCAATCTTAATCGTTCACTAGTCTAATGCGTGCGTATCTAATTTGATGAATATATCGATTGTTTCTTAATATAATGTATTGATTACAATGAATGAATCTGATAATTTTTTATAAATATTCAAAATATGATATATAAACTTTCATCATTTCTATAAATATCTCAGTTTTTTTAATTTGTACTAATGATTGAATTTGTAAAAAATTCCTACTTTATAAATGTATGTTATTTTGTTTTGAATTAATATTTATTCTTTTTATATTTTAATAAAAAGTATTTTAGCAATAACGCATTATTTAATAAAAGGAAAACAGATTAGAAAAAAAGGTATTGTATTTAAAAGAAAAAGAAAAAGAAAATAAAATAAATAGTTATTCACATCATTTAGCATATATTCTCATACATTCCGATGTTGACTTGTTTCATAAAGATTCTCAGATATTTTGTTTGGTTTGGGGGATTATTTTTGAGAGATTAGAATTTAGAGGGATTTGAATTAGAATCGATTTAAACTCATTGGTGTATTTGATTTGTAAGATTTGAAATGGAATTGAATTTCATTATTTATAAAAAAAAAATTATTGAAATAATTAAATTATATTTTTATTAATAGATTATTATAAAACAAATGTTTTTAATATTTTTTAAAACTTTATGTTATAAACTCCTATGAAATCACGTGAAATTCAAGCACCATGAGGATTTCAAAATCTTATGTTTATATGATTTCAATTAAATACTGGGATTTCAAATCCCAACACATAAGATTGGAACGGGTTTGAAATTCAAATCATCTCAAACTTATTTCATTCCTGTAAATTAAACGGGACCGATTTATTATGTATATATTATATTTTTCCGTTTCATATTCATTAACATTGAACCTCTCCTTTACATTAAATACACACAACTTCAAAATCTGGGAATAAAATAGGAAAAGATTCAAAAAACCCCAATGGACTTTACTGTTTTTTTGATAATTTTTTTGAATAGATAAGTTTTTAGATATTCCAAAACTTGTTAAACAAATCATTGAACTTTCTAAAACATATTTGATACATTCTTATGACCTATAAAACCGGTTAATGTGGTAAAATAATAGAAAAAGTCTGGAAAAAAACCCAACGAACTTTCATATTTTGAACAATTAATTCCTTAGACATTTTTTTAAACGAAAAAACACTTACATTTCTAAAGCGAAACAAATATATCATTCTCATTATCTTAAAAACATACAAAAGTTGTATCCAAATGATAAATAATTTGCACACAAAAATGGGACTTAATTTACCTATAATTGAACCAAAATATATATACCAAGAGTTGTTTCTAATAAGAAAATATTCATTTAACATGACAGAACGGGACAAAACTCACTGTCTCATGTTTGGCGCAACATGGGACAGAACAAGAACTCACTGTCCCATGTTTGGCGCGACATAGGACAGAGACAAGAACTGGGATAAGGTGGGACAAAATAGGTTTTTTCTTGTTCCACCAAAATAGGTGGAACAAAATGGGACAAGAATGAGACAAAAACTAAAATATTACTAATCTATCTTAGTTTAATATATAAGCTTAATATGGTATTTGTTTTAATGGTCTTCACTTCTAATTTCGGCCGCCGCCACCACTACCGGCGGTCACCGATGGCCACCTCCACCTCCTCTTCCACTGCAACAATATCCTTTACCGCCTCAACAACCACCGTCCACCAAGCCCATTGCCACCTCTACTATAGTCGACCACCGACCACCACCGTCCATTGCCGCCACCACTACCACCATTCGCCACCTTCAACTCCTCCTCTACTACAACCTCCTCCACAACCTCCACGACCACCATCGGCCACCACCATTCATTGTCACCTCACCTCCACCATAACCACCACCACCACCACTATCTTCACTACATCAACCACAACTACCTCCTCCACTGTTGTCAACCATCATCACCACCACAATCTACCACCTTCATGTCTTCTATAACCACCGTTGTCCACCAAGCACCACTGCTTCTACCTTCATAACCACTGTCGGCCACCGACCACCACCTCCCATTGCCTCTACTAACATCAGCCACCACCACCTCCACCATAACCAAAACCACCTCTACCACCACCACTACTACCATCAATTATATCAAATTTTTCATTCAAATTTGGTACAAATATGAAAATTATATACAAATATTTATTCTTTAATTATTTACTTTATTTGTGTTAATTATAATTATTATATAATATTTAAAATCATCAAATAACTTTTGGGGGTAGCTTGTCTAGTTCTGTCCCGTCCAGTCGTAGTCGTACCAAACACCAGACATACTCCTGTTATGTTCAATCATGTCATGTCCAGTCCTATCCTCTTGTCATGTCCAGTCCAGTTCTATTCTGTTCAATCATGTTCAATTATGTCTGCGTACCAAACGCTACCAAAATGATTATTAATTGTGAAGCAAAGTGGATTGTTAAGTTTATGTCAAATTAGGTTTTTGCATAGATCAGCTAGAAGCCGTTGGTAGGAATAGAACTTGAGAACTTGAAGTGTTTATGTCAAAGAAACTGGTGGAAAATGAACTCTAAAGATAAAATGAAAACAAATTCTAAAATCAAACCGAACCTGAGAAATCAAACTGACTTGTGGGAACCGAACTTGAGAAATCAACCTTGTGGGAACCAGCCTAGAATGGCCGGCGACGATGGACCGGTATGGTGGCGACAAGTTGTGCGGCAACAGGTGGTGGTATGGTTGCGACGGGCGGTGCGGCATTGACGAGTGGTACGACGGCGAGTAACATGTTCTAGAAAGTCTAAGGATATATTTAACATGTTTTGAAAAGTCCAATGATTTATTTGTTCCAAAAAATAGTCCAAAAACTTAATCATTCCAAATAGTAAAGTCCATTGAGTTTTTTGGACTTTTTTCAATAAAATATTAATAATTGTGTATGAAATTAACAAAAATAAGATATTTATCTATACTATCTTATAAATTATTTGGCTAAAACTCTTAAAACTCTTAAACTCGTTCATCCTTAAACGATTTCATCCCTATCCGATTTCATCCCATATCTGAATTCGTGTAACTAACTGCAGATAAACACAATCAAATACAGGATAAACATCTCATTTTACACAATCAAATAC
>NC_037542.1:13235282-13246267 GCF_001531365.2 Cynara cardunculus var. scolymus | reverse complement strand
TATGCATAAAGTACTGTATATTGATGCATATTACTTAAAATTCAAGATTACAAGTAATTATGCATAAGTACAACTTATTAAAGCTCGATGTTTGAATTTGTATAAATAACTGCGGATAAACATAATCAAATAGATGATGAACAATTGAACATCTCATTTTAAAATATAAAAAATCTAAAATATAATTAGAATAATTATCGAGTTCCAACAAAATAAATAATTATTTATTATCTTTATAAAAAATTATATTATTAAACCAAATATAAATTACTTCATTATTGTACATAAATTAAATTATAAAAAAATGGAATTAAAAAATTACACAAAAAATGAGGAATTTCAAATAGTTAATTTGATACTAATATCGATATATTTTTGTCAAATTTTTATRATATCTTCAAACATATATTTTATTCAAAAATAAAAACATCATTGTTTTCTCAAAATCACATAAAGTCATATTATAACATCGACTGAGATAAAGAATAAAATAAAATATTAAAATCACGATGTATCTCGCTGCATTGCACGAGTACGCTTCTGGTTTTTATATAATATATTTAATCAAGACATTAATCATATTTATAATATTTAACATTTAAATGAGTTGTACGTGGATACGTATATACATGAAAATAAATCCAGTAAAAAATTGGAAATAGGTATTGATATACATACAGAAAAAACTAAAAAAATACTTATTTTTTTATAATTTTTTTAATTAAAAAATTAATTATATTTAAAATAATTTAAATTTATGTGTTTATCTTATATTTGATTATGTTTATCAATTAGTTATAAAAACTTAAATACTTGAATTCAAATATGAAGTTTAATGTATAATCTTGAATTTTAAGTAACGTGTTTTGATCAACATACCAAATATATAAAAATGGTTTTTAAACCTTTACAAAGAACATTTTATAATATGGTAAATAATGTGATGTAACCAACAATATTATGTACTTGTAGATTCGGTCGACATCATGCATTAAAGAGCGAGAAGCGCCCCCAATAACTTCAAGCGAAATAAAGTAATAAAAAAACCATCCCTATAATGAGTTTCGTGTCAATAATCTTGCCCCTGGTGTCGAATGTGTTATCTTAATTATCGAATATTCCAGACCCGTCACTAGTTATCACGTCTAAATAATCGACATATGATGCATAACATGTGAGATTAAAATTGACCTATGCTAAGAAATTTCGGAGTTTTTTTACATAAACAGAAGAAATGTTTGTGCGTATAAAAACAATATACTTAGCGCAGATATTCAAGATCTGGTTTCTGAGTGTTGATCTTGATCACAACTTCTGATCATCTAAAATGTTATCGTCTTAAATTTCCACATTAAAAAGAAAATAAAGATCCAATTGACAATGATTTTTGTAGCTAATGCAACCGATAACTGTGGCCTCCCAAACTATGGCTATGGCTACTGCGAATTTTTCGTCTCTTGCACCTTTCTCCAATTCCAAACTCCCCTCCTTTCATGGCTACCTGAAACCCATTTCTAGTTCCAACAGCACCAATCTTTTTAGGGTTTCTATCGCTTCAATTGGTTACAGGAAACCCATTTCCACACAACTCCAAGGAAACAGACTTGTTTCATTTGGGGTTAAGTGTCAGGCTGCTGGAGATGATGGTTTCCTGGAACCTCCTAGGGTTTATCAAGGAGTTTACGGTCCCTGGTCTGTTGATTCCACGGACGTCCGTGAGGTATTAAAATACAACTTACTTTATCTTGTTTCTTTTTCTGTTGTATAGAAACCCTGTGACGATTCTCTTGGTGTTGCAGGTGATTTCATATAGGTCGGGATTAGTGACAGCTGCAACATCATTTGTTCTTGTCTCATCAACTGCTTTCTTGCCTGATGATTTCTTTCTGACTGAGTTCTTAGAGCAAAATATCGATATACTTTACACATTTGGAGCTACTGGACTAGGGTTGTCATTGGTTTTGATTCATATTTATGTAACAGAGATTAAACGCACCCTTCAGGCATTGTGGGTTCTTGGTGTTTTTGGGTCATTTGCAACCAAAATATGCCTGGCTCAACCAGCAGATGAGAGCTTGGTGCAATATGTTGTGGACCATCCAACAGCTATCTGGTTCATTGGTCCACTGTTTGCAGCCCTAACTGGGCTTGTATTCAAAGAAGGTAATGGTTGTTTTATGGTACCATTTGGGAAAATAATTGAGAGAGGTGTATAATTGCAGCAGATTGTTTGAATCTTTCTTGGTTAATGTTAAAACAGGACTCTGCTATGGCAAGTTGGAAGCTGGCATTCTCACATTTATCATCCCATCGCTTCTTCTCGGCCACCTGGTACATAAATTTTGATCATTTAGTGTGTTAACTACGATTTAGGAATGAAGATAATGCTTATATAACATAGATTTTTGGGAATATATGATCCTTTGATCTGCTAATATACCTGATTCTTTTTTCTAAATCAGAGTGGTTTAATGGATGATGGGGTAAAAGTGACTCTGCTTGGTGTATGGATGGCGCTATTCGTGATATTTGCAGCAAGAAAGTTCACTCAGCCTATTAAGGTAGATTCCACCATTTAAGATGGAATTTATAATTGAAACATACTTAACTTCTGATTAAAACAACTGATCCATCTGTCCAGGATGATATTGGAGACAAATCTGTGTTTATTTTTAAAGCTCTACCTGAAGAAGAAAAGGCAGCTTTGATACAGAAGCTTGAGCAGCAAAAGTTCTCAGAATCATGAATGGGACATTGGATGGTGGTTATGGCCCAAGGTACTGAAGTTGAACTGCAATTTGCAAGAGAACCATAAGTATATATCATTACGATCATTACAAATATTGTAATAATTGAACATAATGAGTTGCCTGTAGATATTTTTTAGCTATAGATTAATGTATTTGAGTTCAAACATTTGTAGTTTTGTACCATTCCAATGCCATCCCAATTCCCAATAGACAAGCAAGATAGTGGATGGTTTGAACCAATATGTAATCATAACTTTCATGATTGTTAGCAAAATGGCATTGCAAATGTGACCTAATACCATAGGCATCCAAAACATATCATAAGATCACAATCAGAGTCAAATATGGCATAAATTTCCAAAATTGCCACTATCTATCTGCAACACTTCAAAAAAGTGCAAAAAGAATTGGTAGTCATCGCCACCATCCTCTTGCTAAGTCTTCTTGCTTCTGGTCCTGGCTCCTGCACCTGTAGGTGACGAGCATTTCACATCACCATCTTTCTTCTGCTTTGAAGTCTTCTTGCCTTCCTTTCCCACTTCACCGACCTTTTTATCTTTACATTCACTCGGTTCAGTCTTCAGACTCGCAGCCTTGATGTCATTGCCGGTAGGATTAGCATCTTCATTCATCAAGATAGCAGTCTCCTCGTGTAGTTTCTTGTTAGGTGCGTTAACTGTAACACCCGCTTTCCTTTTCTTGTTTTTAAGAGGTTTGCCATTAGGGGAAGGTTTTGCAATGGCTTTGCTTTTATTAACAGCTTCATCATATATGACTTCGCCTACAGCAACTGCCTCCATAATCTCATCTTGGACCTCAGCTTTCGGCTTCTCAACTTTGCCATCAGCCTCAGAACTCAATTCTTTTACCTCAGCCACAGCCTCAGGCTCCTTGTCTTTCTCTTCCTCTATAGCATCACCACTGTTCTCTGTTTTCGACATTTCTTCTCCCAAAACTGCTGTTTCCTCCATTTCTTCTTCCGAAACTACATTTTCCTCCATTTCTTTGGTCTGCCTCTGAAGTGATTCAATCACACTCATCAATTCTCTATTCACCTGTCAAAAGAAGAAAATAACGCTTATTCAAGCCTTCTGAAATACACAAAAGAAATACCAGAGGCATAGAGAATGTCCCATCTTCATTCAGAACATATTGGTTTGCCTCATTCATCAAGGACTGCACACTCTGTTAAATATTTTGAACACAACCAGATAGTGATCCCTTCTACTTCTAGCACAGGCATAGATGCTTATATACCTGTGGATTCTGCAGGTATTCAGAAATGTCGTTTGAACACGATGGACATTTCATGATATTCTTCTGCGCCCTTAATGTACGTCTACCTTCACATGTCCTCTCCTTTATGAAAGTTTGGCCAGCAAAAGTATCTTGCAAACATGACTTGCAGAAATTGTGTGCACAGGGGGTAGTAAGAGGGAGATTCATCACTTTATGGCAGATAAGGCAACAGAACTCTGCAATAGAAAATACTTCATGAAATTAACATTTGACAAATTTCTGCCTGCATACACCTAATGTCATCTTTCAAGAAATTGATATATAGCACTCAAATTGATAAAGCACGGACCTTTCAGGAGTCGTTCACTCACAGACATCATTTGTGTCTTCCGGCGCACTTTCTTTATGTTTGTGCCAACCTCAACATCTCTACTCTCTGCATGTTTTCTACTTCCAGGTGGAGGGATTTTCCACAACCAACAAGCTTTCTCCTCCTGAACAGTAGATATGAATAATAAGATTGATGGTGTAATTGCTAAAACATGCCTAATAACAAGAAACATGTAGGAAACAGAGAGCCAAAAACAAAATTAATCCACTCCCAATATATAGTACACTAAAAGCACACTTCATACTAAAATAAAAAGTTGCATCATTTTACATCATAATCCCAAGAAGGAGAGCTCTTTCTCTCTGTTACATCAGTTGCATCCTTAAGCTCCTTAATGATGGGCAAAGGCCTTGGACGATCCCCAATTTCATCACTGCAGAATTGTGATCAAGATTAAATAACTCAAATCCAATCATCAGATATCAGATAAGAAAATACGACAATCATAATAACAATGACAAACCTTGTCCATGGAGCAGGATCATTATCACAACGAACAAATAGATACCGGCATACCTTGTATCCCTATAAGAATCTAAATGTTAGCCAGCTTTTTTGGCAAGAGTGATCAAGTATGCTACTAAAGTAGTTATATAAAATCAACCATAATGTAATATCCTACTTGAATTCCAGGTTTCCTCCAGCATTTCTCAATCCTGTAAATTCCATCATACCGCACTCCTTTCTCAGGTGCATAAGCAGAACGCTTTTCCTTGTGTGACCTGTCCATTTAATTGGAAATATGTTCAATACATTCATTTAATTGCCACACTAGAGCAAGACAAAGATGAATTATAACACAAACAGGAGAACTTATCCCAACTAATAAATGGTTCTTTGCCTTTCTAAATTTGGATATTATATTAGCATGTAGGCTATCTCTAACAAAGTTTGAAATGCTTCTAAGATTCTCCTAGTTCAAGCTAATGCAACAACAGAAAAGGGTGCAAATGCTGTAAATTAACCAACTACCAAGCATACTAAAATTATACTGCTTTTTAGGTTGAAAAATAAACCAGAATCGTAAAATAGAGAGCATCACCTTTACCCCAATGGTCCCACACTGCTTTACGATGCAACAAGCAACACAATAATGAACTGTTACTTACAAACATCAACGTAACATTCAGTTTATCAATAAGTGAAATAGGGTGATCTACATATCTAAACAATCCTCCTTATCCACTAGAAAAAAAAACTAGCAGCATCTGCTAATGTTCACTTGTATACTGCTCCCAATAGATTCAGGTGTGTCCAATTCACAAGGTATAGCATAAAATGAGCATATACATAAACCTGCTGACATTTGAATACCATAAAACTAGCTGTCATTCATGTTCTGTACCAACTGAATTACACAAAAAAATATGTCATCATTTGACAAAAATAGTTTACAATTTACACTAGTTAACACACAATCATATGGACCTTTTGTAAATTTTGGTATTTAGACAGATAAAAACTTCATAAATAGATTCAGAATAAGAACATACCTCACAACACGTACAGGGTAGCCTTTTTTGCAACTAACCCGCAAAGCTTCATTAGATTTATCAAACTTCTGATCAAATGATTGTGTCTTGTTTGTCCTTTTGTTTCCACTCAAGTCTCTTCCACCACTGTCAGTAACAAATAAACAGGGATGTAAAAAACATCATACTATCAAACATACAAGCTTCTCCGATGCAATGAAATTATGCTGCAAAAGCTGAAACTTCTGAAATTTGATATAGCTTATGAGCCCTTTGCCTAGCAAAGACACCATCTGAGTTTTAACAGATTCTGGAAGCTCTTGTAGAAACAAGTGGGAGAATACTTGTAATTGAAAATGTTCTGTTTTATTGTATCATTATCGGTCACAAAAACAACAATGGTAAGAAATAAGAAGTTGAAAAGTAAACAATTCTGGAATCAACATCACTTCAAATTTAACACTGAAGTTACAAGACAACAGTAAAGGTTGAGGTAAGAAGAAGGTGCTAAAGTTCTTTTAACAAAGATCTAATCAGCGTTGATCATCACATACCTCCCTGTGTATAAGAACCACTCTCCATGATCCTCATCATCCTCGTATCCTCCAGATAGTGCCACAGATTGTGCACCATAATCAGACTGACCACAGATCCCAGCAACATGAGGAAGATGTGCCCCCCACTGTCTACATTCCATACGATCCTCCCAAGTTTCCCCAACCAGAACTCCCATTCCTCTATCTGGATCATTCTCTGCAAGAATGGGTCCAAAATGGTCAGGCGGAACTGTGACAAATATCTTTCCACTGCATGCATTAGCCTTTCCAGGCTTCTTTGCCCGCTCCGTGGTATATGCTTTGTCTGGTCTGTTTTGGTTTAGAACAGAAAAGTAAGCTTTAGGAGGTCCTGAAGCAGCATTTGACCTGGTCATCTTCGCCATTCTAATTGCAATAACAAGGGATGAGTTGATTCGAGGCTGACTAGCCATTTTAGGAGGAATTGAAGTTCGACATATGGCACAGGTACGCTTCCCTTGGCCTACCCATTTCTCAAAGCACTTCAGGCAAAAGTTATGACCACAGGGTGTCTGAAACATGAACAGAAGGCCTTTAAGTTTAGCTTGTTAATAGACTCACGAAATTTTCCATAATGCAAGCATTAGAACTTCTTTTTATGATTATTGAGATGTGCATCAAATGGATTACTAAGCACATGTTAAGCATCATCACATGGGTTCAAAGTTATCTTGTGCTTCACAAATGACCTCCAGTAAAACCAGAACATCATATATTTACTCATTTTAATCATTAATAATGCAATAGATGAATATAAATCATTGTAAATGGCAACTTGTAAGCAATTTGGTCAGAATTGAGAACCATATAAACTACAGAAAAGTGTAGTTCATGGGTTGGTGATGTGACAAAATATGTATACTCTAGTCAACTTGAAGGCACAAGCAAACAACATGCCGATTTTGAAGTCCCTGTCAAACAATCTAAAAGGGTTCCAAATTCAACAAGTTAATACATCATTCGGGTTAACATTTATTAGAGTTTGTTTTGTTTCTTTAGATGAAGATCAACAGAGAACAAGGTATTTATTGATCATGGGATCTCACGCTGAGATATATAGAAATGCACTTTAAATATTAAGATGAGAGAAGGATGTTGCTGCTAAAAACAATACCGTGACGGGTCTCTCCGGGAGCTGCATGCAAAAGGAGCAGTTAAAGCTGCCACTGAGAAGCTTCAGGACGTCGTTACCACCGCCGCCGGCGATCTCTTTTTTGTCATCGGTTGGTTTATCATCATCACCAGATCCTCCTCCGCTCAAGAGTTGCTGGCGTCTCTTAGCCTTCTCTTTGTCTGAGAGTGAGGCATCAGTCTCAATGGCCCGGATAGCGGCAATCAGCGTAGCAGACGGTTCAGATCCAGATGTGACGGTGGACGGAGGCGGATGAGAGGAAAGGAGATTGGAACAGTCGGGACACTCCCATTGGGCAGCATCGGCTAGGGTTTGTGGACGAGCAGAAAGACAGTTAAGATGCCAAGGAGTGACGCAGGTCTTGCAGGTAAGCGTCTCTTCTACAGGTGGGTTGATTTTGCAGATCATGCAACTGCCATCTCCGTCACAAGGAAGGTCGCTATCATGCGCCATGGAAGGAATAAAGAGATGGAGATTGAAGAGTTACAGAGAGTAATACCCCGGTAGGTATTGCTTGATGATGATGACGAAGACGATGACGGAGATGGAGATTATACTATATTAATATACACACACAGCAACTTTTGGTGCCATGAACAGTGGATTTGAAAATTTAGGAATTGGGGGAATCCAAAATATTGAAAATCAATTGGATTTGAATTTTCCCTCTTCTTTGCGATTCCAAAAATGGGAAATATTTTATGGTTTCCCAAAATCATGGGTGGAAACCTTATTTTTTCAAAATTCAGAATTTTGACTACGTATACAAAAGGGTATCATGAAACTCCATGAACATGACATCATTTTCTCCATTTTAGTTTTTTCATATTAATTTTACATCAACAATACTACTGTTATATGATAAATATTGTTTTATGGAAGAAAAAACAATTAATTAATGCTAAAAATTAATTTTTTTTCTAATTTGTTTTATAAATTTATGTTCTAAATTTGTTTTTTTTCTAAATTTATGTCTTTTCTAATTTATGTTTTATAAATTTTATGGCAATTAACAATTTATAAATTAATTCAAATAATTATAAAATTGTTTTTTTTATTTTTATCGATTATAATGTTAATATTTTAATAAATTGATAATTTCTATATTTATTTTGTTTTAAATAAATATTTAAAGATACAAAGATGAAATAATTTAATGTAAAGAATCATTAAAATTAATTAGTTGATAAATCAACAAATAAAGTATAAAAAGTTTAAAAACATTACAACTCAAACAAGTTCACCTTTTAATTAATTGGTAGTAAGTGAAAGTACCTCAACGTTAGAATTTCGGTAAAGTTGAAAATTGTTTTTCCAAATAGCCATTAAGAAGTTAAAAATCGTAAATAGATAACGCAGGCCCGGCCCTGGGCACGTGCAGCCCGTGCAACCGCACAGGGCATCAAAGCCCAAAGGGGCATCAAATTTTTATATAATATTAGTTTCGAGTTTTGGGGTTTAATAATTTGATACTTGGTTTTTAATTATAAACAGACACCCAACTGATCAGACTTGTTAATAACAAACCCAATGACTTGAATCGGTTACAATGGGATAGATGGATCACAGTTCAGAAGACGATTGACTTTGACGATTTGAAATTGACGATTTTTATTGCTCTTTGAATGTTCTTTTTCGATTTTCGATTTTTGATTTTCGACGATGATGTTCCAGTTTTAGAGGAAGACGATTAATGGTGACGAGTCTAACGATGTCCATGGGACGATGGATCGATCTTGATGATTGGTCGATGCATTGCCGACTGCCCGTATATTTACTCGAATACATGAATGTCGATTAAACTCTCAAATCTCAATCCTTCAAATCTAGATACAGTCGAATGCATTTGTATTTCTTCAAATCTGGATTCTGGAAGTGGAACTGTGAAAGTCGATTGCATTGTTTCTAAAACCAATGTATGATTTTGTTTATAAATTATAACATAGTAACATTTAATTAATCAATTTTGACATTATGCATTCATTGTATTTCCAGTTAATACAATCTCTCTTATCATCTTATGATAATGGTAGCTGACTTGCTGAATGTTGAATATGAAAAAGTAATTGATATTTTTGCTTCAAGAAGTGCACGAAGACATCGTTTTAGTTGATATACTTATATTTGTAATTTGGGGTTTTGGTTTTTATGTTCCCCTTTGTATTTTTCATGCTAATTAATAAAATCCAGCGTAAGGTTGAGCTGCCTAGCTTGACTAGGTTCCAAACCCTTTAGTAAAATCGCATTTTTCATTGTTTCATTTGCTTAAAATATAGACATAGGGGCATTTTTTAGTATCTTTGCACGGGGCATCAAAAACCTCAGGAACGACATTGAGATAACGTTGAAGTGGCTTATTGTAAAAGAAAATACAAATACTTCTTCTCTTTTTATAGAAATAGTAAAATACATATCACGTGTTTTGATATTTATTTACCTGTTTATTTATTTAAGTTAAGTTTATAAATATAATTAAAATAATAATAATAATAAATGAAATACTAAAATTCTTAAGTGATTATTTTCATTATTTTATATAAAAAATATGTTTTTAATTATTATTTTTTATTGATTATTTTATTATAAAAATAGATATTTTAATATTAATACAAATTAAATTCATCACTTAACTAATATGAAGTTCATTAACATTTTTAAGAAGTTGATTTTTTTTCTTCCAATCACCTCTAAACTTATGTTTTCAAAATTTAATTTGTATATATTTTTATTACAATAATATTATTTTTTATAAATAAAATATAATACAATTTAAACTAATTTATATTTAAAGTACTAATAAAAAACGACGAGTTATTATTTAAATTTTTTAAGATTGCTGAAAAACTGATGAAATTATTATTTGCATATTCAAAAACTTGAATAAGAATTGATTAGTTATATTTTCAGTTTTAAAGTCGAAAAAGATGATAAATTATTTTTTAATTTTTTTAAATTGCAGGAACATTAATGATATATTGCATGAAAATATAGTTAAAATTAAGAATTAAGTCATTAACATATGAATTTTTAAAACTACAAAATAAATGATATATTGTTTTTATAAATAACAAGACGTATAGTCTTTCCAATTTATTGGTTTTAAATTTGATTAATATATAATAAAAATAAAAATTATAATTATTTTAAACTAATGATTATTATCTATACTATTTTATAAAGCATTTGGCTAAAACTCTTAAACTCGTTCATCCCTAAACGATTTTATCTCTATCCGATTTCATCCTATATCTGAATTTGTATAACTAACTGCAGATAAACACAATCAAATACAGGATAAACATCTCATTTTAAATATAAAAAATCTAAAATATAATTAGTATAATCATTGAATTCTAACAGAATACTTAATTATTATCTTTATAAAATTTATAATATTAAACCAAAAATAAATTGTTTTATTATTAA
>NC_037542.1:13222915-13233427 GCF_001531365.2 Cynara cardunculus var. scolymus | reverse complement strand
AAAATCACATAAAACCATATTATAACATCGACTAAGATAAAGAATAAAATAAAATATTAAAAAATCACGATGTATCTCGCTGCATTGCACGAGTACGCTTCTAGTTATATATTAATTAAAAAACAAAACAAAAATTAAAGAGAAAGAGGGGGGACATAAGAGAGAGAAAGAGAGATGGAATAATGTCATTTTTCAAACTTTTAGGTAATTTAATGTTATTTACTATGTCTTTTTTGACATTTTTATTAGGTAGAGGAGGTGCAAATAACAACCTCTATCCAAATGGTTAAATATGGACATCACAACTGCTTATGCAAAAACAATATAAACATTTTCTAAAGATTTTAGATGTTGCTTCTTTGGAAGTAACAGAAGTTTCCTTATTGGAAGCTAAAAATAAGACGATATGTTTCATTTAGGACTTTGTTTCGCCAAGGAGAAACAAATTGTTGTTTATCAAAGATATCAAACGTATTGGAGGTTTAGTTATTATAAATTTATATGAGTTTGGTACATATTTGTTTTTGGTAATATTGTTTTGAATCTTTTTCTTTTACAGGGTTTGTAAACTGGTATACAGATAGGGACCATCCATGTAAATAGTTTGATACATGGGTTCGAATCCGATTTTTCCTAGTCTTTTCCTAGTTGGGTTGTACCTTACTTAACTGTAAGGTGTTTGACAAATCTTACTTTTACCTGGTTTTCAGATCAGCTGACTAATCTTCTAGATGATCATAAATGACTTAAAAGTCATTGCAGGTGAACCTACAAGAGTTTTGCAGCACCTAAATTTGAACCCAACTTCAAACATTGAAGAACCCTAGTTGAATGTCATACAACCACTCTACTATATTGTTATTCTTGTCAAGGATAGATAACAGGTCTATATACATTTCATCCGCAGTCTTAAGCATTCAAATCCCATGAATACATTTAATATGTGAGAATTACTTGATACATATGTTGCAACTAGCCCCAAACAGATACTAGCTCCTAAAAACCCAAATGAGAATATGATATAAAATCAGACTGCCGTTGTGAAACTAGACTCATCATCATCATCATCATCCTGCTTGGCTTTTTTGCTTCTCGTCTCAACTCCTGCACTTATAGGCGACGAGCATTTCCCGTCATCCTCTATTTTCCTCTTTGTAACTTCACTCATCCTCGTAATTTCTGGCTTAAGACTCGTCGTACCACTCTCCTCTGCTGTCTTGTTATTGCTAGCACCTGCTTTCTTTTTCTTGTTACTTTTAACAGCTGAAGTTTTTGCAATGGCTTCTCTTTTATCGCTTCCCTTGGCCTCATCGTTAGATGAATCACATACGACATTCATCTCATCCTGGAAAACAACAGCCTCAGACGTCTCTGGCTTCAAGTCTTTTACCTCAGCCTCGGGTTTCTCATCTTTAACATCATCGGTTTTCTCATCTGTGTCCAATATTTCATCTCCCAGCACTGCACTTTCCTCCATTTCTTTGGTCTGCCTTTGAAGTGATTCAATCACACTCATCAATTCCCTATTCACCTGTCAAAAGAATGAAATCATTTTGCAGCCATATCATGCCTAAGATTATCCTCAAGATAGAGAAATACATTACATTATCCCATTTACTTCTAGTATAGGTATATGTATAGATACTCGATATACCTGGGGATTTTGCAGGTATTCAGAAATGTCATTCGAGCAAGAAGGGCATTTCATGATGTTCTTCTTTGCCCTTAATGCCCGTCTACCTTCACATGTCCTCTCCTTCATAAAAGTTTGTCCAGCAAAGGTATCTTGCAAACAGGACTTGCAAAAATTGTGTGCACAGGGAGTAGTAAGCGGGAGAGTCATCACTTTATGGCAGATGAGGCAGCAGAACTCTGCAGTACAAATACGTCATGCTTGCCATATTTAGAAACAGAAGCACAAAAGGTTTAGGCAACCGGATTCCTAGCAGAATACTCCATCCACCCCAAAACAAACGTCCATATTTCTATTTTAGTTTGTCCCAAAATGCATGTCCGCTTTCAAAAATAGATATTAAATTTCCAGTTCTACCCTTGATTATGATGTACGAATTCAAAAGTTGATGAGAGAGAATGTTTGTCTCTATCACTGAGAAGATAATTGTCTTTCGGTTAATTAGAAAGTATAATAATTATAAATTTTCTTAAACCGTGTGGATTTTTTTTTATTGTGGACATTTATTTTGGGACGGAGGGAGTGTATCATTTGTTGGTACAACGATACAAGTAAACGTGAAGAATTCCATGTATTATTAACAAAGTACAAACCTTTCAGTAATCGTTCACTCACAGACATCATTTGTGTTTTACGACGGACTTTCTTTGTGCGATTCCCATCCTCAACATCTCCATTATCTGCATGTTTTCTGCTTCCTGGTGCAGGTACTTTCCACAACCAACAAGCTTTCTCATCCTGCACAAAAGAACTTACAATGTGATAATCAACTGATGGCATTTCCATAATAATCAAAAGAAAACATTTAAGATAGAACAACAACCAACTACATCCACATCATAAACATACAGTGAAAGCACAAGTAATCCTACAGTAAGAAGTTGCATGATCTCACATCGTAATCCCAAGATGGAGTACCCTTTCTCTCTGTTATATCTGTTGCATTTTTCAGCTCCTTAATGGAAGGAAAAGGCCTTGGACGATCCCCATTTTCATCACTGTAGAATTGCATGTAGATGTAAATAACTCAAAATTTATCTGAACTAATAAATGATGCAAAGTGCAACAATCATGATAGCAATGACAAACCTTGTCCATGGAGCAGGATCATTATCACAACGAACAAATAGATACCGGCATACTTTGTATCCCTATAAAAGCACAATCGTCAGCTAACAAGTTTGAGAAGGATTATATCATGACTGCTGTTAATATTAACATCAACCAAAAGAGTGATAACCTACTTGAATTCCAGGCTTCCTCCAGCATTTTTCAATCCTGTAAATCCCATCATACCGTACTCCTTTCTCCGGTGCATAAGCAGATCGTTTTTCCTTGTGTGACCTGTCCATATAAATCAAGGATTATTCATTAAAAATTCATCCATGTACCAAAAAGTGAAACAAATAAGACTAACAACATAAACAAGTCATAGGTTTCATTTGGACTAACAAATGGCTTTCTTTTAGATTATATCGTATATTAGGATGTAAACTAATATCTCTAACTAAAAAAATGAAACATCTCTAGTCTTCTTCTAGCTAATGGAGTAACAGAAAAAGGAACATATTGTGAAATATCACTGCTGATTAACACGCATGTTAAAATTTTACAACCTTCAACCATTGAAAAATAATATCAGAACCATTCAAGAGAAGGCAGCACCACTATGGCACTACCCTGCATTGTTTTAAAATGCACCAATAAAATATTGAACTGATAATCAAACCAGTCCAATTTATTAATTAGTAAAGTAAGGCAGTCTAGATATCTAAATCACCCTCTACACCAACATATCAAAAAGGTAGTAACTTTTGCAAATGCGTTCTTGTCTCTTCGAAGAAACAAAGATCAACCATATAAAAACTATAGACATTTGAAGACCATATAAGTAGTTCCTGTTTATATTTGTTCTTCCCGAATGAGGATGGAACTGTCTAAGATCAATCGAGTATTACATACCAGGTGATGGGTAGTATAGACGGTTGTGAATTTTGACATCTAGCAAACTATGACTTTGATACATAGATTCATGATTAGGTCTACTTATAAAAAATGTCACAAGACCATACCTCACAACACGTACTGGGTAGCCTTTTCTGCAACTAACCCGTAAAGCTTCATTATACTTCTCAAACTTCTGATCAAATGACTGCGTCTTGTTGGTCCTTTTATTTCCACTCAAGTCTCTTCCACCACTGTCAATAACAAAGAAAGAAAGGCATGGAGAAGAAAATATTCACAAATAAACCTACTTGTCCTGGTAAATAGAGTTATGCAACAAAAATTGAAACTTCTACTTCAATTAAAAAGTACATCTGTTTTACAGTACTACCATCTGCCGCAAACTGAAGAATGGTGAGAGATAAGCAGTTGATGAACTAAACAATTCTGTAAGTAATGTCACTTCAAACTTGACATGGAACTTGTAAGATGACAATAAAGTTCTTTAACAAAGAGCACATCTGGCATCAAAACCTCATTATAAATGTGAAACATCACATACCTTCCCGTGTAGAGGAACCACTCTCCATGATCTTCATCATCTTCATATCCTCCAGATAGTGCCACAGATTGTGCACCATAATCAGACTGCCCAGATATCCCAGCAACATGAGGAAGATGAACCCCCCACTGTCTACATTCCATACGATCTTCCCAAGTTTCCCCAACAAGAACTCCCGTTCCTCTCTCTGGATCATTCTCTGCAAGAATGGGTCCAAAATGATCAGGTGGAACTGTGACAAATATTTTTCCACTGCATGCATTAGCCTTCCCAGACTTCTTTGCGCGCTCACTGGTATATGCTTTGTCTGGTCTGTTTTGGTTTAGAACAGAATTGTAGGCTTTAGGTGGTCCTGTAGCAGCATGTGACCTGGTCATCTTCGCCATTCTAATTGCAATAACAAGGGATGAGTTGATTCGAGGCTGACTTGCCATTTTAGGAGGAATTGTAGTTCGACAGATGGCACAAGTACGTTTCCCTTGGCCAACCCATTTCTCAAAGCACTTCAGGCAAAAGTTGTGACCACAGGGTGTCTGTAACATAAACATATAGTCTTTAAGTAGAGCTAGATAGATTCCATAATGCAAGCACAGGAACTTCTTTTACAATTACTAAGGTCAACACTGATCAGCACAAATAAGGAGCAACACATGGGTCAGCAGTTATCGTGTGTCTCCTTTTATAAATGAACCAGCAACCTCGGGGAAAAAAACCAGAGGACCAACTCCGAACTCACTTTGATCTCCATTCATATTCAGCTATGAAGATCAATCAAGTCACTTGGAACCACATGAACTACGTGAAAGTGTAGCTCAGCAAGAGAGCGATGTGACTAGATACTTGTATTAATAAATGAAGAGACACCAACCTAAGGGAAATTAGTGAGGGCAAGTGAAGATATCAATGCTTCCTTTGCTTCCAACAAGAACTAATATAGCAACAAACTTTGTTACGACCTCGACTATAAGCACAAAAACAGGAAGCAACCAAAAGATTCCAACCAAACACTACAAAAAAGTACCCAAATCCGATCATGAATGCTTTCATCCGGGCAATTCAGTGATATTTACCAACACATGGACCACCATTCTACCAGAAGCTGAAATATTCCATTTTTACCCATTTTCAGCAAAAAAGCAATGATCAGTGACAACTGAATATTTCATGAAGGCTTTTTGTGCGTATATGGAACAAGTACTTGTTGAAACATTAATTGTACTACATATGGACATAAATCACCATGATGGTAATGCCGGTGTTTTTAATAGGGGATGCAAGACTTGCAACATATTTTAGTAGTTGGAGTTTATTTGTTCATTGGTTAAAGATCATCGGAGAAGGATTTAGGGTTTAGAGTAAGGCCAACACAAATCCCAGACTATATCCTGCTAGATATAAAGAAATGTATGTAATTCAAAAGTCAAGATGTTGCTCTGAGAAACGATACCGTGACGGGTCTCTCCGGTAGCTGCATGCAAAAGGAGCAGTTGAAGCTGCCGCTGAGAAGCTTCAGAACATCGCTATCGCCGCCGACGCCGATCTCATTTTTGGCATCAATTCCTTTATCACCATCATCAGATCCTCCTCCACTCAACAACTGCTGTCGTCTCTTAGCCTTCTCTTGGTCAGAGAGTGAGGCATCCGACTCAATGACCCGAATAGCGGCAATCAGCGTAGCAGATGGCTCAGATCCCGATGTAACGGCGGATGGAGGCGGATGAGATGAAATGAGATTAGAACAGTCGGGACACTCCCATTGGGCAGCATCGGCTAGGGTTTGGGGTCGAACAGATAGACAGTCAAGATGCCAAGGAGTGACACATGTCTTGCAGGTTAACGTCTCTTCCACCGGCGGCGTGATTTTGCAGATCATGCACCGATCATCTCCGTCGCAGGGAAGGTCACTATCATGAGCCATGGAAGATGCAGTAAGGGTGAAGGATAAGGGTCTGAGAGAGATCGAGTGAAATCAGTAATAGTAGTAGGTATTATACTTGATTATGCTGATGATGATGATGACGATGATGGTGGTTTATATATATATATTATATAATAATCATCATCTGCAACTGGTAGGTGTTGAATTTGAAATTTGGACATCAAGAAATCGAAGATAATTGAAATTGGATTTGCATTTGAATTTTCCCTCTTCTTATTTCTGATTCCAAATATGGTAAATGCTTCATGATCTCATAATAGTATGAGAATCCTCCATTTTTTTGTTTCCCTTTTTATGCAACAAACACTTCAATTTGGGGGTGTTTGTGTAAGTGTTATGAATTTGATGGTTGTTGTTTTGTTAATCAAATCTACCGCTTGATTGGGTATATTTTTTTTAATACAGTTTTGAAACCAGTATTGTTATATAATACAGATTTTATTACTTATGGACAGTATTGTTATATAATACAAATTTTATTACTTACTGAGATTAATTATTTTATCGTAAGACATAACATCCATCTACTTTGTCGTTTGCAATCACTATATCCATTATTAATTATATGATGGTTCATAATTTCATTAATAGTGAAATTTTAAAACAACACGTAACTGATAGGGGAGATGGTTGATTTTTTGTGATATGTATGTGCATATCTTGTAGGCACGTAGGTCCGTCGTGAAAATCTGAATGTCTATTTAATGAAAACACGGGTTTCGTTGAGTTTGCCTGCTTCTGATTTGGTGGGTATGACGGTAAGCTGAAATTTTTCGTGTATTTCTTTCATAAACACAGATACATTATCCCGTATGTTTATCATATTGGTGTCGGTTGTGATGTTGATATTTAAGGTTGGGAAATTGCCCGTGACCACATGAATTTCTATTTATTATGGGAATCATTTAAAACATTGTTTTAATTTGTGTTATGTTGCGTATATTGACCATTTAATATTTATTTTGTAAATATTAGATTAAAACCATGAATACAGGTTTTATTGAGTAATGTATTATTTAATAAAATTTGGAATTAAATATAATAATGTTAGGAAATATTTATTTATTATTTTAAAATATTTGAAAAGTTATGATTGTAACATAAAGTCATGAACCATGACGTTATTTTATGTTTATATACGCAGATTGATTTTTTTTATGTTATATGTGGATGCGATGATATTTTATAATCAATGAAGCTATTGTATTGTGGTTTCTTTTCGATACACGTAAGAATACCGTGTCATGTTGAAGTGTTTGTGTTAAGCGTATTGATTGGCACTTGCGTAAGACAAACGAATTAACTCGTTTTCCGATATCTACGAATGCAAATTTAAATTCATTATCGTTTGCTTAAAACATTTGTCCAAAAATTGAAGTTGGGATATGCACACACAAATATACATGCGAAGGATCGTGTAAGAAATGAGGTTATGGTGAGAAACGTAATAAGATATCTGAATTATTGATCACTTTTAATCTTCTGTCCACCCATGAATTGCGTTTTAGAATATAATTGATCTAATGCATCTCAGTACACCTCATTAGTGTTGACATTCAATCAGGATTCATCCAAGGTGGAGATCGTTTTTTTACATTTCTCGCCATAGTTTCCCTTCTCATCGGAACCCAACCCTATATATATATATATATATATCACGATCATTTGTGTGTGATGTTCAGAAAGAAAAAAGACATGTAGTATGATATGTTGGCTCGGAGTAAAAAGGGTGAAGAATTACTGAAAGAATATTGATTCACTCGAAAAATAGAAAGAGAACGTTATAATTGCATCGGAGATTTATCAAAATAAAACCTTGACACTTGGCTAGAACCATATTTTTACGGTAACAACTTATGAAAGTGTAGTGGAAGTTGCATTGATACATCTCGTGTGTGTATACGATATACCTAATATTTTCGGATTACTGTTTATACCTAGTGTAAAAAAACTGTCGTTCTCATCGTGTTAAACCTATCAAGGTATGTAACTGGATAAGTATCAAAGTATGGATTACCATGCATCGACGGTGCAACAGGCTGTAATGGTTTGTGCACGAAGGGGCAATTAGGTATGTTGATGATCAAAACGGACCATTTAACCTTTCAAGTGGTTATCTGTAGTTTCGTCCAACCCATGTGTACCGTATCATTATTTCATCACCTTTTGTACCTTTCGGCCTTTGTCTTTTCATTCTAGGTACGACATTCGTTCTTAGACTCCCTACTCACAAATTTGAGAACGCTATTTTTTTTAGACATGATTGATATTACGTTACAAATATCTAAAAAACGTGTCTTATTTTAGGATGTGAATTTATTTTAAACATCAGATGCTTTTTCTAACAGCCATTTAAAACACAACCTAGAATAATTTTTTCGTCTTTTTTAGAACACATGACAGTGGTAACTAAATCTTAATTGGCTAAGTTCATGATATCTGAATCCAATTGTCGGATATTTAAACCATACAAAAATTCCACTTAAAAAAACCGATAAAACCCACAAAAACCAATGATAATATTAAACAAAACCTGATCATGAGACCTCCAACAAAAGTAATACTTTATGATAAAGCAACAAAAGTAGCGTATATTACACAACAACATAATTATGAGTTTAGGCCCCTTTGATGTTTGACTATAACTAAACATGAATACGATTGATTGGCTTCTTGCTAGCACCTCGAATAAAAAAACATTGAAAACATTTTAAATAGATTCTGCAAAATGAATAATTTAAATTGAAAATCTCTAGTAGTATCGTAGTCTTTGACCTCCTAGAAGATCATGGGTCCAAACATCAACAAATGTGAGTAGGGTGTGTGAGTTTATTTGTTGCATCTGTCGTATATAAATATTATATAATTAAAAAAATGTTTACAGTTTTAGATATTACAACATTTCCTTTGATCATGTTATTAAAATATTTAAACATTTAATAAAATATTGTTGTTTCCTTTAAACATTTAATTTCAAAGTTTCTTATAAAATATAAATTTGAAGGTGTCATAAAGTTTTGAAAAAAAGATACATCGATAGTATCAAATTAAATATTTAAAAGTTCTTGTTTTTTTTTTTGTAATTTATTTAATTCAAATTTTTTATTATAATTTAATTTAAATTTAATAATTAAGTCACTTATTTTTGGTTTAATAATATAATTTTTTACAAAGATTGTCCTAAATATATTTTAGATTTTTTTTATATTTAAATTGAGATACTTATCTATTATTTGATTATGTTTATCTGCAGTTAGTTACATGAATTCAAACATGAAGTTTTAATAAGTTGTGCATTTGAACAATTTACTTGTAATATTAAATTTTAAATAATATGCATCAATAAACAATACTTAATGCATAAAAAATGATTTTTGTGAGTTTTTGTCAAATGTTTTATAATATAACTAGAAGAGTACTCACACAATGCAGCGAAATACATGTCGATCTTAATGTTTCGTTTTATATTTTGGCTCTATCGATTTTATTATGCGATTTTATGTGCTTCTGAGAAAACGAATATGTTTTTATTTTTGAATAAAATATAAATTTGAAGATATTATAAAATTTTGAAAAAAATAATCGATATTAGTATCAAATTAACTATTTAAAAGTTATTATTTTTGTGTAATTTCTTTAATTCAAATTTTTATTATAATTTAATTTAAATTTAATAACAAAGTAATTTATTTTGATTTAATTATACGGATAATAATTAAATATTTTGTTAGAACACAATAATTATCCTAATTATATTTTAGATTTTTTATATATTTAAAATGAATTATTTATCATGTATTTGATTATGTTTATCTACAGTTAGTTATACGAATTCAAACATAGAGTCTTAATAAGTTGTACTTATATAAAATTTACTTGTAATCTTGAATTTTAAGTAATATACATCATAAACAATACTTCATGTATAAAAAAAATAGTTTTTAAGAGTTTTTGTCAAATGTTTTATAATATAGTGTATATATATATATATAGTGTGTGTGTGTGTGTATATATATATACTAGAAGCGTACTCGCGCAATGCAACGAGATACATCGTGATTTTAATATTTCATCTTATTTTTTATCTTAGTCGATGTTATAATATCGCTTTATGTGATTTTGAGAAAACAATGATGTTTTTATTTTTGAATAAAATATATGTTTGAAGATATCATCAAAATTTGACAAAAATATATCAATATTAGTATCAAATTAACTATTTGAAATTCCTCATTTTTTGTGTAATTTTTAATTCAATTTTTTATAATTTAATTTATGTACAATAATGAAGTAATTTATATTTGGTTTAATAATATAATTTTTTTATAAAGATAGTAATTATTTATTTTGTTGTAACTCGATAATTATTCTAAT
>NC_037542.1:13220398-13222240 GCF_001531365.2 Cynara cardunculus var. scolymus | reverse complement strand
TTGTGTAATTTTTTAATTCAATTTTTTATTATAATCTATATATATATATATATATATATATATATATATATTAAAGGAGAAACCAACTAGAATTACATGACACTATGAGATTTGAATATTCCTCAAATCTTGAAATCTTGAAATGTGGTTAAATTTGATTATCCCATATTGGTGGGAAGAAAAATAGTAGAAGGAATGATATGTGTATATATATGAAAAGATGAGGTGATTCTTTTTGTTGGAAGTCATAATATGGACTCAAATGAGACAACCATTTCATTTGCAATTGTCATTATGAGATTTGAGTAATTTTCTTACATCTTGAAATGTGGTTAAGTTTGTTTATATTATATAAAAAGATAACTTTAAAATATTAAGATGACATCTTGTGAGGTAAAATATTTATGAAAACCAGATGACAAATATTTATGAAAATAATTTTAATATTTCATCTTGTGAGGTAAAATAATTTTAATATTTCATCTTGTGAGGTAATTTTCATTTGCAAAGTCAACTAGATGACAAATATTTATGAAAACCCATGGTTGAAACCTATTAAAACCAATCAAATGGTAAAACTTATAGTTATGAAATATTTTTCTACATGTATATAAAAGTATGAAAGATAACTTTCAAATATGTATCCATGATAGAAATCAAAACCATTTCCATCCAAACAATGAAAATTATAGTAATGAAAAACCATTGTTGAAATCAAAGTCAACCAGATGGCAAAACCAATTAGAGTTAAAATTTACAAGGGATGAGGTGACATCCTAAGGAGTGAGTATTCTTTATTTATTGAAATTATGGTTGAGTTCCGTATATCCCACATTGATGAAAATATGAAATATTTACAATGAATTGTGGGTATCATAATGGAGGTTGAGATGTCTTTGTGACAACTCATGAGGTTGACTCCTCTTGACCGATCCTCTAAACTCATGTTGTTGGCTTATTTTATCCGACCCTCCGAGTTCATGGGTTGACTCATTTTGGTCAACTCCTTTTTAACAAAAAAATGTTAACCATACAAATAAATTGGCTAAAATATAATTTTTGACCGACCCTTCTTTTAAAAAAAGAATATATATATACACACACAAATTATTTAATTAGATACAAAATGGTATAATGTTGATAAATATCAATAGTGGATACTATAGCTTATAATGTACTTTTTGGAATGATCATTCTATGTAAAGATATATATATATATATATATATATATATCATGAAATGAAGATCGTAGGGCATGAAGTAGTATTATGAGATTTAAGTATTAAAAATATTCAATTATGGTGTTGTTTTCGTTATTCATATTGATGGAGAAAATGATAGATTGAATGTCATTATATAATAAAAGAAAAATAGTACATGTATGAAATATATTATATTATTTGAATTGTGGTATTGTTTATGTTACCTCACGTTATGGATCACATAAGAGATTGGAGAATGATTACGAATATATGAAAGGAGAAAATACACATTTGAAAATTAAAATGGTTATTTGGCTAAAGTATGCATTCGATTCATATCTTACGGAAAAATCGATATAAAAATTAATTTTAATTGAATATTTATGAATAAAAAGGAAGATGGTGGATGTTTGAATTGTATAACAAGATTTGAGTAGTTAGATTTTTTGAATTATAATGTTATTTTGATTATCTAACTTTATCCATTTATTTAAAATATTCATTAAAACCAAATGTCATATTGTTTTTACATAAATTTGTATCATCGCCCAACGCGCGATGACGAACACTAGTTTTAGGTACAATAACGAAATAATTTATATTTGGTTTAATAATATAATTTTCTTATAAAGATAATAAT
>NC_037542.1:13208650-13218353 GCF_001531365.2 Cynara cardunculus var. scolymus | reverse complement strand
TATATATATATATATATATATATATATATATTGATTAACTTGAATATCCAACATGCTATGCAAGCCAACTAATTTCATGACAACCATCCCGTTTACAGGTAGTCCGGAGTCACCACATTTGAACCTCTGCGACCAAACGGGATTTTTTTTACTCATTTGTATCTTTTAAATTTATGGTAAATTAATCTATGGTTATCTATATACTATACTATAAAGCATTTTACAAAAACTTTTTTTATGCATGAAGTACTATTTATTGATGCATATTACTTAAAATTTAAGATTACAAATAAACTATGCGTAGGTACAACTTATTAAAGTTTAATGTTTGAATTCGTGTAACTAACTCTATATAAACATAGTCAAATACAAGATACACATTTCATTTTAAATATAAAAAATCTAAAATATAATTAGGATAATCTTTGAGTTTTAACAAAATACTTAATCATTATTCTTATAAAAAATTATATTATTAAATCAAAAATAAATTACTTATTTACTAAATCTAAATTAAATTATAATAATAAAATTGAATTAAAGAAATTACACAAAAAACAATAATTTTTAAATAGTTAATTTGATATTAATATTGATATGTTTATTTTCGAAATTTTATGATATTTTCAAATTTATATTTCGTTCAAAAACAAAAACATTATCTTTTTTTCTCAAACCCATATAAAAACCGTATCAAAACATCTACAGAGACGGAATAAAATGAAACACTAAAATCGAGATATATCTAGATGCATTGCACGAATACCCTGTTAATTATTTAAAAAAATATATAGAACGATAAGTAATGTTTGATTTAAGAGAATAGGAATCAAATATGAGAATGATTTCTAAACACACGAGAATCACATGAACCTATCAAGGGGTTCAAATACATTTTCAAATCTTTATCAGAAGAAAAAGAAACTCATTTTCAAATACATTATTCTTGTTAATAAAAATAAAGCATTATATTTAGGGTTGTAAACGAACAAACCGAATACGAACGGAGGCTTGTTCATGTTTATTCGTTTAACTTAATCGAACAAACGAATGAAAATCTTTGTGTTCGTGTTCGTTCGTTTAGAAATCAGGTGTGTTCGTGTTTGTTTTATGTTCGTTCGCGAACATGCTAGCGAACGTAAATGAACGAACATAAACGAACGGGCTAAACAAACATATATAAATATTATTTGAATTCAAAGTAAATAAACAAAATGATTATATATCAAATTTAGTATATAAACGAACGGTAAATGAACGAACGAAACTCCTGTTCATGTTCGCTCGTTTAACTAAATGAACAAAAAAATTTGTTCATGTCCATTCATTTATTAAATAAACGAACTTCCTGCCAAACGGTTCGCTGAATGTTTGGTTCGTTTGCAACCTTAATTGTATTATAACTATTAACATTCTTAATAATAATAATAATAATTAATAAGTATTCTTGTTATTATTGTTATTGTTATCATTATGTATGCATTCGTAGGCGTCTTATGTTATATGACATAACCTTATGGGGCATGTGACATGGTCGTATGAATTGGTTGTGTTGTTTCTCCACGTTTGTATTATACGTAAAGGTTGGTCGTTGATCTAATCTAGAGAAGGCAACAAGGTCGGACGTAAGAGCCAAATCCCCATCCCCATCCCCATCCGCATTCTCATCCTCATCAAGGAATAAAGTATTTTCCCGTGTACACAATGTATATACGTGACAATTTTATGTTTAAATGACATATAATGCTAAAATTTTAATCACACAAGTTTTGATTGTTGCACTTGTATAGGAGTAACATCAAAATATGTAGTTCAAACACAAATATATCAATTAAATACTTAATAACTGGAATCTTATGTAATCATGCCTCGACGAATGATCTTGTGAGAATAAGAGTTAAGCTGAGAAGTGTAAGAAGGGATTTGAACCTTTGATCATTTTTAATCTAAAACCAACTCATGAATTGTGTTTAGAAGAGAATTGATCTCATGCTTCTCATTGGTGTTGATCTAGTGGAACTCTCCAGTTAGGATGAACAAGCGATCATTTGTTATCATTCTCACCATGACGTTCATTCTCGTTAGAACCCAACCCATCATGTCGTTGTATCAACAAAAGATTGTCACAAACAACCAAATCATTAATGCAATTCATTTTGCAAGTTTTCATCATAGAAGATAAATTATAATTGTATATTATATTTACTCATTGGGTTTCACATTTTGTTATTATACCCAATGTGTATATATATATATGCACATAGAATTGTATAATTAATTATTGGGGGTCGGGAGTG
The DNA here is from genome assembly GCF_001531365.2 of Cynara cardunculus var. scolymus. Lineage (NCBI taxonomy): Eukaryota > Viridiplantae > Streptophyta > Magnoliopsida > Asterales > Asteraceae > Cynara > Cynara cardunculus. Next base: position 13,216,056 of record NC_037542.1, on the reverse strand, counting down.
AAGGGTATCTCCATCCCAGATTTATAAATTTAGGGATTCTCCATCTCATCCCGGGTCAAAACTGGTTCCGGTATCAGATTACTTGTTGGATATGATGTCTTTTGTCATTCCTAATCTAGTCATCATACACGTCTCATGTAGGTTGTGTCGTTAATAAGAGGAGTGAAAATACACATTCAAACAATTGTCATGACACTTTAAATAAAATGCATGCCTATGCAGTGAACGATATATCCAGTAAATATTAGTGTATGGTATGTGTATTTCATTTTTTTAAAAGAAAATACGTGTGTTATATGTTCACGTTTTTTTTATAAGAAAATATGTGTGTTATATATCCACTAAATATTAGTGTAAGGTATGTGTATTTCAAGTGAAAGTGGCGACTCTTATTGATAAGCGTTTACGTGGTAATCGTTTAGTAAACGACCCGTTACTCGGTTAGTGATTAGTAGGTAAGAAATGCTTATACTATGCTCTTTTGATGATCGAGAATCTTACCGACTCTTGCTTGATAAGCGAAGAGGTGACTCTTAGTCTCTTACCCGATAAGTGTTTACCCTGTTTGTGTTGGTAAATGACTCTGAAGTCTTGAGATGTTATTCACTTTCAGTTGATTGTAAGATATTTCCACTGCATATATTGTAAAAAGTTTTTTTTTTAAGTATATAAAATTTATAAACGACAAATGCAACAAATAAACTCACACACCCTCCTCACATTTGCTGAGGTTTGAACCCCTGACCTCCTAGAAAGTCAAAAACTACGATAACGTTAGGTCAAATGCCCTTTGCTCATATATTGTAAAAGTTGTGATAGTATGCATGTTATTTTAATTATTTGTAAGATAAGCGTGATGCACATATTCATAGGAATTGACCATTTTACAAACTGGACCGATAAGATTGATCTGGTACTTTGGGCCTAAATCAATTGAAAATCCAGACCAATTGTCAATCAAGGATTTACACATGGACCTGGTTAAGACTAAACCATACAAAGCCCGATCAAAAATTAAAAATTCGACACCTGTACGTGCTTTAACATGATCAACAATCAACTTTTCAATAGAAAAATAAAAAACCGGGCCGATAATGACCTTTTAGGATTGTTAGGTATTACTCGTAGTTTCAACCCAATAATCAAACCAGTTATTGGTTATCAGATTTTATTGGACTGATAAGACTTTATCCATAGTAATTAGAAATGTACATCTCTAACATCTACAGTTTAGAATTATATAATTAGTTACAACATATTAACATGGTTTAATATATGTCTTTTTAAAGTAATATTTAATTGCAACTACTTATTACTCATCACAATTGATCACGAGTTTCATTTATGATTATGATTAGGTTTTTTTAGTATTGAAGTTTTGATTTGAGGTTTGTATCACAGATATTTTGGATGAAATTTTACAAAATTATGGTTTATATTTTCGATAAGATGTTAAATTTTATATTTTAAATCGTTTTTTATTTAAATATGTATAAATTTATGATTAAATGTTCTTGTTGTTCGTAAGTAAAATATAAAAACAAATAATAAGAAAATGTTAAAATTGTGAAAAATGGCAGAAAAACAGGTTTGCAACGGACCTGATAGACGAATGTGAGGTGAGGGACCAAATCCAACAAAATATGCAAACAATGAGTCTTATATTGTAATAAATGAAGTTTAGGGACCAATTTTGTAAAGTATCCCAAACTATATGGACAAATCCGTAATTCACTCTAGAAGATTACAGAAATCGACGCCATCGATTTATTTATTTCTCCCATTTGTTGGAAGAGTTGTATTACAAATTCCTCTTTCCCCTTTAGCTTCTCTTCGTTTTTCGCATCTTTCCCTTTCGAAGAAACCCTAAATCGGAATCATAGAGAAACACTGAAATACAGCGATATGTTGCGAGTAGCCGGGAGGAGATGCTCTTCTCTCTCTTCATGGTGGCCGTCTACTCCGGCCTCATCGGCCATCATCTCTCGGAATCCAATCAACGGCTGCGGCGTTGATTCCGCATCTGATGCTTCCAGATCCGTGTCCAATCCTAATCCCGTATTTCTCAATTCCGCTGTTCTCCATCATATCAGAGGTCAGTGATTTTAACGCAATTTATCATATTGAAATCTGGATTTCTATTCATATTTGTCTGCACGGTTTTGGTGTTTACGGAGTTGTATAAATGCGCTTTAAAAGGTCTTGGAGTCCGCTTCCCTTCACCGAAAGTTTACACGGATCTGATGTCCATCCGTGAATTGGTTTCGGTGAAGGTAATTGTTTAAGTAGTTAATGATCGACACATGATGTATTTTGAATTCCATTGCATTCAAAATTGTAGACGAAGGCGTGTTACAATTTTCTCATGGTTATAGATTGGAATCTTGCTGGTATTGATTAACCCAATCGAGTTTTTCTTCTTCGTGGGCGGATTGTTTTTTAATTGTCTTCACCAGTGTTTGATTCTTTTGGCTTCTCGATTGTAATTGGATATATCAATTGGCATTTGTTTGTGTATCTGCTCGTGGTTTGAATTATGTAATGGTTTTGGTTTTTGTTTATTTGTTTGTTTTGAAGTCATTAGCGGCTTTAGGTTCTTAATATTTACTACTGGTTTGAATCTCATTACAAGGAGATGATTACATTGATTCAACTGAAGCCACTGTTGTTATGTGCTGTTCAGTGGTTAGCATACTCAGCCAGAGTTGGTTGGTGTATGCACTTTCCTTTATGGCTGCTAGTGGTTATATATTATCTCAAAAAGGGTGATTCGTGAGGAAAATAAAAGAGGCCGACCCCTCTTCATCATATCATACTAACAGCACAGTGTAACATAAAAATACAGGAAACTAGAGAAGCCATTGTGCAATTTCCCCCCTCAAAAGAATAATTCAGCTTTTGAGAGTACTTAAATTGTGCAAGATGTAGACTTATATTAAACACGTGATAGTTGAGGGGAAAACTAATTACTTTATCATGTCTTCTACTGTTCTATGCTTGTACAACTTTGCTTTCTTTTTTCTAATGCAAAAAAACCATAGGAAGTTGAAGTACCAAATATTGCTCTTCGTGGGTCATTTGCATTTGACTGTATATAAGGTTACTCATCAGCACATGTGTCTCAGTACAGAACCCAAATCGTGTAAATAAAGCTGCAGTATATGGTTTAATTTCTTTGTCCATAAGTAGACCATAGCCAACTATTAGTGCACATCCATATTTGTTTGAACTTTGAAGTGAACATGATATTGGAGCTGGATTTTTTTGCCAATTTAAATGCTTTAGAGTGTGCAAGCTTTTGCAGTTGGGTTGTTTCCCCTGTTTGGTAGATCTTCCAATTTCTCTACATTGGTTGTCTGTAAATGATATTGCATAAATAACCCTCGGATGGTCCATCTTGTTACCTCATCATATGGGTGATTGTGATTGCCTGTACTAATGTTTCTCACAAGTCACAAAGCAGACATCTTCTAAATATGTTTGCATCATGGTTGGTGCACATTGGTTTATCATATTTCTTTATCAGTTTAACTTATACGGCGTGTGTCATTGTTCTTGTAGTTGCAATACCTGGTGCTAGTTGTTTGGCATGCAAAAGTATTGTATCAAAATCTTTCTTTGAGTTCAAAATAAAATCCTGCATGTAATAAATAGTGTACTTTACAACATGCTGAATGGATGGTTGGCACCATCATTTTTCAGTTTTCATTACATTTTTTGAATTTTGATACATTTTCTTAACTATGCCATTAGCATAGTCCTCATTCCCTGATAACAGACACGGAACAAATGTAAGTTTCAATGTGTGAACATGTATATTATCCTGTTCTGCAAGGTATTTTGTTATATTGCATAAGAACAAGTAGGCTTCGTGTGTGTTATCAGTAGGCAAAATTGTTTCGTTAAACGGCTAATGTTTTGTGTTGGATAAGTTTGACGACGTGAATCTTGGATCAGCCATCAGGTTGTAGAACCATGTTATGGTTTATCTTTTATTATGGGCAGACTTGTGAAACTTCCATTGAAACAAAAATTTGAAGTTAAATTATGTAACATCACCATGTTAATCTCTTAATTGTCTGCTTCTAGTATGAAGAACATGCTTCAGATATTACAGGATTAAGGCCAACTCTTGTCATTTTTGTTCTGAATTCCGGGTTTCATGGAGTGCAAGATGGTTGTATCTGGTAGAATTTTTAATACATGAATAGGGAATGTGTGTAAATATTATGTTGGTATTTTGAACATGTACATCATTCTAGGTTCCTTAATGCACATCTAAAACATTATTATGTCATAAGAGCAAGTAGGCTAAATTTATGTTTAATGTATTCAAGGTGTTTTTGTTAAGAAACTGATGTCTTGTTTTGAGTAAGTTTTGATAATGTGCTCTGATACATAAGATTCTAGAACCATATTATATTTATTTTCTTTCTTTTGTTCTGGCATTTACTTCCAGAAGTTCCCTTGAGAGAAAAACTTGCCTTTTCAGCGAATAGTGAAACCTTGAATGCCACCGCTGAACATATTCACTATTGAAAATGAGAATTTGCAATTGAGACATGCAATTGGAACATGCCCTTGTTAACAAACTTTCCCTAAAACTGAAACCCTGAAATCTGCATAACTGATAATGAACGAATAACAATTGATTCATTGGACACTCACACACCTTCAATTTCCAACTGTACAAAATGATATCTTGACCACAAAGAGATCGTTGAACCACTATAAAGAATGAGACAACCATCAACAAATATTGAAATAAATCAGTACAATATACCTCAATAAAAGCTGATGACCAAAATTCCTGATTGGTTACTCATTTTGATCTAAAATTTGTTTGAGAAGCCGGCAGTACTACGATGATATTGAGCCCTTTGTTGACGAAAAAAAATCACAATTTCATTCAAGCTTGTAATCACCCAAAGGCCTCTTTGGATCAGGCAAATGAAGATGGGGTGGTGGTGGCGAAGGGTCTATGTATAGGTTGCCTTAATCAACAACAGTGATGTGTCCTGTTGATAGGGATTTAATGGTAAATTATTCAATGTCTGCTGAGACCGCTGAAGGGGAATGATTACTCAGCGAAATCTGAGCAGCAAGACATTGAAGTAAAGAAGACAACTATGATGTTGAATTGGAAAAGTTCGAAGTCTTCTTTAGAGATAAGCAATGGAAACACTAATGAATCTTGGATATGAAGTGATACCGGAGAAGATGATGTTGCCCCAAAGCAATTAATGTGACTGGTGACAAATATTTGGGGTTCCAAGGAAGTGAGAACACCAAGGTTTGCATGTGAAGGTGAATATAAGAATGAATGATGCCTATGAGTGAGGTACAGTGAGGTGTAGAGGGTCGATTGAGAACTGTGGAGTTGCTTGTAAGCACCATGACGGATTTGAGGCAAAATGAGTTCCATTTGTGACTGGAGTTGAGACCAATTTGAAAAGCTATCACGAGGGGGAGAAGACTTCTGGTCTTCTGGCACAAAAACTGACAAATAGGAGGTGAGGGGAGCAAGGTGGACTCGACTCTAAAAGCAGAGAGATTTATCAATTTCAAAATTTTAATAGAAGCAACCAAAAAAAGTTGAACGGTGATTCATTGGTAAATGGGTATGCATTTGAGAATAATGTGGAAAGCTCTTTAGTTCTCATAAATCTTTTAGTTTATAGATGTGCTGGTTGAATATTGTCTGAGGCAGCATTCCTCTTCCTGTTAGTCGATTACCCAAAAAAAGAAGATTCGAATAAGATGTATATTAGAAAATGTTTTAGGAGTGGCAAAATCTCGTCTTACAATTTCATATTTATTGTTTTTATCAACGGTTCATTATAGCAATTGATTTCTTATTCAGGCCTTTCTTCTGGTTCGATTGCCCCAACACATGACCTGGGTTTCGACGTCCCTGCTACAGTTGCTGCCATCAAGAATCCAACGTCTAAAATTACTTATGACGAGCACAACCATGAGCGTTATCCACCTGGCGACCCCAGCAAGCGTGCATTTGCATACTTTGTGTTGACTGGTGGTAGGTTTGTTTATGCATCTCTGATCCGTCTCTTGGTATTGAAGTTTGTTCTGAGCATGTCTGCAAGTAAAGATGTTCTTGCCCTTGCTTCCTTGGAAGTGGACCTCACGAGCATCGAGCCAGGGACAACGGTGACCGTGAAGTGGCGTGGGAAGCCAGTTTTCATCAGGCGTAGAACTGAGGATGACATCAAGCTAGCCAACAGTGTGGATGTGAACTCCCTTCGGGACCCACAGGAGGATGCTGTTAGGGTTAAAGACCCAGAGTGGCTTATCGTGGTTGGGGTATGCACTCATCTGGGTTGCATCCCGTTGCCGAATGCAGGTGACTTTGGTGGTTGGTTTTGCCCTTGCCACGGGTCACACTACGACATATCGGGCAGAATCCGTAAGGGTCCGGCTCCTTACAATCTAGAGGTGCCTACTTATAGCTTCTTGGCTGATAATAAGTTGATGATAGGGTGAAATGGGTACAAGTTAAAAGAAGTGGAGCAAAGAGACCATTGGTTTAATTTTCTTACAAACTCGCCTTTTGTTTATGTATCAGAATTTTGTATGTGCTGCCAGGGGGTTTCGAGCTCTAAATAAGGCACAGCAGCAGGTGGTTTATTTGTTGGGAATAATTTATACTACTTGTGTTTTGGAGGTTTTATATATGTAACATGCTGTGATTCTTTGATTTTCATCTCTTCAACTCATTTGGGTTATCCTAATGGAAAATCAGAATGAATTGCTATTTTATATTCATTTCAATTTTAATTCTAATACATTTTTGTATGGTTTTGAAAAAACAATAATATTTTTATATTTGAATAAAATATAATTTTGAAGACCTCATAAAAGATATATTAATATTAGTATCTCGGCTTTTTTATAACATTTTAAGTTTAATTTTTTATTTATCATAATTTAATTTAAGTTTAATAACGAAGTAATTGATTTTAGTCTTAATTATATAATCTTTTGTATAAAGACAATTTTTAGTTCATATTTTTTAATTATTATTTAATTTAGTTTTAATAACGAATTAATTTATTTTAGGTTTAATAATATAATTTTTTTATAAAGATAATCATTAAGTATTTATTAGAATTCAATAATTATTCTGATTATATTTTAGAATATTTATATATAAAAAAAAATGTTTATCATGTATTTGATTATATTTATCAGTTAATCATATGAATTCAAACATATAATTTTAAAAAATTATACCCGTTCACAATTTACTTATAAACTTGAATTTTAGTAAATAACTTCACAACATACCATGAATGGGGTTGAGAACTTGATGTGGTCCTAATTGGCAGGCTTTTGGTCTTCACTATATCCACAATTTCACATTACTTTGGTGCCCTCACATTTCGCAT
>NC_037542.1:13206700-13206809 GCF_001531365.2 Cynara cardunculus var. scolymus | reverse complement strand
CCTACCCCTTTGACAAGGCTTATGCTATATGCCTTTCTGTTTACATCAGAATAAGAAAATATTATATATTAAAAATATGAATATATATATATATATATATATATATATA
>NC_037542.1:13191668-13206598 GCF_001531365.2 Cynara cardunculus var. scolymus | reverse complement strand
ACAATCCATCGTATTTGTACAACCAATGCAACCCAATAAATTGAGATATTTATGAAAATTATGAGAGTTCATTTATTATGATTTGAATATTTATGGAAGATGAATATGGTTCATTAATTATGATCAATACTTTATATTATAAAACAATCAAAACTTTTATGAAATCATATATTAATCAAATGAAATTGACGGTTGAGATTGAGTTGTATTGGTTGTACAAATGTCAAGGGTTGTATAATAACCAACCTCTCTCTATATATATATTATTAAATATATTTATACTTACATATTTCTTTATACACATTAAAATCAAGTCTTACTTTTTATATTCTCACTGTATTATTTGATCTCATCATGAAATTAATAAGGATACGTATTTAAATAATTTATTAATATGTTTTTTGCTAAAAATATCTACAATAGAGAAATAAGAGAAGTTTGATGCAACTTTTTATAAGATTTTTCTTTTTTAATTTTTTTTAAGAAATTGTTAAAGATGATGTTATATTATTTATAAAACAAAACTAAAATGATTAAAGAGTTTTTGGCCTAGCGGTATCATAGTCTTTGGTCTCCTAAGAAATCAGAGGTTCAAACCTCACAAAAGATGAGAAATATGTACAAATTATTTGTTGCATTCAGTTAAAATGAATGGAATCAATTGCAAAGGAAAGTTAAGATCAGATTAGTTGAGATAGTCGATTTGTACCACTTACGATTATTTGTTATGAACTAATGAACTTATACTTATTTTTTCAGTTTTTAAAAATCAGTTTTCTTCTAAAGATATAATATATATTTTAATAATACAGTGTGATACCTATAAACAAAATTGCAACAAGATAATACGGTTTGATAGAAATACGATTTGATAAACAATTTAAATATCGTCTCATATTTATTAAAAACACTCCTTAATCAATATTAAAAAAAAAAAAAAAATTGGATTGCCCTCATGGCCGATTGGTTGACGTGGATCGCTCCTGGGGTAGATCAACACAAAACGAGGCGCATAGTGTTTTGTACCCTAAAGGGATGCATGTGGGACCCATCAAAATGATTTTTATTATATTTTTTGTACTTTTTTGGTCAAACAAGGGGGGATCGCCCCCCATGGTCAACGATTGCCCTCCCGGGGGCGATCCGTGTGGACATTTTCACAATTTTGGTGAAAACTGGTTATTTCATTTAATATATCGGGTATATTTTGGTTATTTTGATGATTTTCTCTTATTTAAATAAAAGCCTAAATACACCTATTTTATGCATTAAACATAAAATATTTTACTTACATAAAAAATTAAATCATATTAAAATTATAAATATGCTAAAAGTAGAATCTTAAATAACTTTTACACAACTAAATTACTTTTATATCCTTACTTATTTAATTTAAAACTAATTATTTAAGATATTATTTAATAAAATGATTGGCCCAAAATTAATCTCGTATTCTTTTAAATAAATATCAATCACGTTTGATCCTCCCTCTACATATACACACACACATATATATATATATATATATATTAAGTTAAATATTAATATTTATTACAATGCAAATCATATATGTCATATATTAATGTATAATTTAATTTACTTTATACATTTATCAAATAAAAAAGCTCATGATATTTAAATAAGAAGCAAAACAAGGTCGGAAAAATAAATACAAAGAAAAAATCGTTTTACAATTTTTATATTATTTTCAAAACATTATATTATTGATTATATTTAAAGTAATATTAAAATATTTACTATAACAAATTAAATATAAAAATGAACCATAAGAATGATGCTTGATTGATTTGAGTTTGACTTCAAAAGTATCAGGAGGTTTCAAATTTAAATCCAAAAAGAAACAAAAATCCCCTTATGGTTACATAGGTTCAAATGCGGTGACTTCAAACTATCTGCAAAGCACGTGATTTTCTTAGAATTAGTCGACTAATATAGTAGGTTGGATGTCAGGTTAATAAAAAAACTCACAAAATAGGATTTAGGGGTGAGATGGAAATAGATGTAGTAGGAAGAGTAGCATGGATGGCCCGTCCCTTTGATTAAACGTCGTCACTCGATGAATTGGACCCTTTCTAACCCCCAAAGGCTCCATTTTTATTAATCAAGATTTGTGATTTTTAAATAAAAAACATTAGAAATAAAAATGAAATGCTAAAAAGATATTTGGGTCAAATACAAAATATTTATTCAAAGACATTGTAACATGAATCAATATCAATTATTGTTGTAGTTGTAGAGCTTATGATTTTTGTTTTGTAAAAAGTTGTCATCTTTAAAGCATATTTGTGCCTGCTGATCATCAATAGGAGCCGCCATTGAAGAGATTAATGATCTTAATAAACCCTAAATTTCATTAATTTAATCAAGATTAACAAATCCCATTTCACCTTCGTTTGCATCGCAGATGACGGGGTTGGTGAAATAGGAAGTAACCCCCATTTATATATATATATATCTCTCTCTCTCTCTCTCTCTCTCTCTCCTTTATTAGATCTCATTCAGATCAAAAAATAAGCTCCACCAACTTCCATCCATGGCTTCCATCTCCAACCTCTCTACTCAGGCGGCCACTTCTCTGAAGTCTTCTCCTTTGCCGCCCAAACTTGCCACCACCACCACCACCTTCTCTCTCCGATTTCCTTCCAAACTTGCACTTTCGTCCTCCAGGTTGTCCCTTCGCACCAACGCTCCTCTAGCCGCTTCCTTACTGTAAGTCTACTTTCTTTGCTATGGTGGTTAGGGTTTGCTAATCTGTTTCATTCTTCCAAATCTGTTACCGATTGGTTTCTCTTGATCACTTTAAATGATTGATTTTTTAATTTTCTTTTCGTTGATTTTCGAATTGTGCGGTGTGGCGTTGAACTTGTTCTTGATCAAGGGGTTTTTAGGTGTTTATGCTGGATTTGTGTTATTTGCATGATAGAATAGATCTTGGTTAGAATCTTGATCATCAACATCCATGTGGGTTTTGGCCAATCGTCCTTTAAATCGACTATCTTTCAGTTATGTGCTAAAAGAATCATTTTTTTTGTGGTGTAATTTAGAAATTGATTTAATCCTCACCAACCTGATGTTAGAAAAGGATCCATTAGGGTTTCTTTTTTATGGGTTTCAAGTTTTTGCCAGAGATATCAGATGCATGTCACGGTGTGGTGTTGGATATGCATCTTGTGTGTGTATTCTCCGGTAAATTATTAAAATTTATATATATATGTATATATATTAAGGGTCAGGTTATGGGATAAGCCCAAAAAAATGAAAAACCTTAGAAAGTGAGGAACACCATGGTAACTGTTTATCTGGACAGTATGTATATGTACATACAAGTAATTTGTAAGCAATTTATCCGGTATACACGTGTCCATAACATGCACACATGTATAAAAACCAAAAAAACAACTTTAGTTACTTGTATGCACACATGTATATCATCCAGATGAATGGTTACCAAGGTGTTCCTAAGTTTTTCATTTTATGAGTTTTCCCCTCTATATATTAATATCATATAGGTTTGGTTTATGGCAAAAGCACAAAAAATGGAAAACTGAGGAATACCCTGATAACCATTTATTTGTGCGGTGTACACATGTGCATAAGAGTAATTTGTCAAGTATGCAACATAGAAACCAGAAAGCATTTACATTTTTTTTTGCTTTTCCCCTTAACCCGTGTATATATATAATTATATATCTCATGACAAAGAAACATCAATTTATGTCCCACAAAATCATGATTCACAATATGTATCCAGTGAAACCTTCTTGAGTTTAGGAGCATGTGCATTTTGAGCCTTGGGTTCCTGTTTTTTGGTAACCATGGTTGTCCTGGTCAGCATCTCGACCAATGCCATAGGGACCTGAAGATAACGACAACCTATGGGTAGGAGCCTCAAGGCCTAGCTTTTTTATTTGCTGGTTGAGCTGACCCTGAAGGTTATAGTTGGGTTGGTTGGCATGGTGCTTATAGGAACTTGACTTCATAGTAAGAGGCTGCAATTCATGTTGGTTGTCTGAATTTTTCTCCTTTATTGGAAGCTTTGCGCTTTCTGACTTAATTCTGTTTACAAGTGTTAGATGTAGCCAAGTTGGTGGAAATGGAAGCCATGTGAAGAGAACAACTCTCCATGATCTCTATGAGAAGCAAGGACAGAGTCCATGGTACGACAACCTGTGCCGTCCTGTTACTGATCTTCTTCCCCTGATTGAAAGTGGCGTCAGAGGTGTTACAAGCAACCCAGCGGTAATTAAGCTTCTAGTTCAACTAATATTCATTTGTGAATATGAATATGAATATGTTCTTCCTACATTCCCTCATATAGAATTTAAAATCCTAACGAGCTGTTCCATTTGTCATTACAGATTTTTCAAAAAGCAATATCCACCTCAAATGCTTACAATGATCAATTCAGGTATTGTATCCAGCTAGGATTATCGTGAAGGATTTCATAACGACCCAAAGCTTGAATACTGTATTTGGTATCTGGCAGAATTCTATAATTTAACTCTGAATCTTAGCGTTTGGTTGCTTAACGACTGATGATGGTACTACAGGGAACTTGTACAGGGAGGGAAAGACATTGAAAGTGCATATTGGGAACTTGTAGTAAAAGATATCCAAGATGCTTGCAGACTATTTGAGCCAATCTATGATGAAACTGATGGAGGGGATGGTTATGTCTCAGTTGAGGTTTCACCCCGACTGGCTGATGATACCCAAGGGACTGTCGATGCTGCAAAATGGTTGCACAAAATGGTTGATCGTCCAAATGTATACATCAAAATTCCTGCAACAGCACCATGCGTTCCTTCAATCAAAGAAGTTATTTCCCTGGGAATAAGTGTCAACGTAACTGTAAGTTTATCCAGCCTTGTATTATTTGACATGAAACAAGATGTCTGTTTAGATATCTGTAGGTTTATGTAAGGTTGGATGATTTGAGAAAGGGGCGAGTCGATTATCATATATTTGGACTCGATAATGTAGCATTTTCACATGCCACTTTAAACTTGTATTTCTTACTAATTCTTTATTGTTGTTCTTTTTGATGATTTGTCGCAGCTCATATTTTCGCTATCTAGATATGAAGCAGTTATCGATGCTTATTTGGAAGGGTTAGAGGCTTCTGGTCTAGATGATCTATCTAGAGTTACCAGTGTTGCTTCTTTCTTTGTGAGTCGAGTAGACACACTTGTCGACAAGATGCTCGAGAAAATTGGAACACCCGAGGCTCTTGACCTCCGAGGCAAGGTAAAAATATCTACCATCATGTGGATAATTGAAAGAGCAAAATGGACGAAGCTTGCCTTGGTTCCTATATAGTGTAAAAGAACTTTTCTATTTTGTACCCTTTTGACCCATAACCTGCAAGTTTTGTAACATTTGATGACGTGGATGTCTAAGTTTTTCGTTTGCTTCGCTGTAACCTTTTCATAGACGGTACAGATGTCAACGTATGTTACGAGATCAGTAAGTTACCCATCAAAAATGGGTACAAAATAGGAAAATTTGAATCATTGTAAAAAAAAAAAGAAACTTATTTGTTACACTAAACCAAACATTGATGCATTTACACGTATAATTGAAATTGTACCTTTGTTGTCTGCTGTACAGGCTGCAAATGCTCAAGCAGCTCTAGCTTTCCAACTTTACCAGAAGAAATTCTCTGGTCCAAGATGGGAAGCCCTTGTGAAGAAAGGTGCTAAAAAGCAAAGATTGCTCTGGGCTTCAACCAGTGTCAAGAACCCAGCTTACCCCGATACTCTATATGTCGCCCCTCTTGTTGGACCTGACACGGTGAGCCATATGAACCAATTATTTCCTTCTTTTCCTTATGGCCGCTCGGCTATTTATCTTCAGGGCCACTACGGATTTTCTTGGCTGTTATCTTCAGGGCCATGGGATTAGTGGGGATCAAATGTTAATGTGTGTTTCATATCTTCTTGTTTAGGTGTCAACGATGCCTGATCAAGCTCTACAAGCGTTTATTGACCATGGAAGTGTTGGAAGGACGATTGATTCGAATGTTTCAGAGGCTGAAGGCATTTACAGTGCTTTGGAGAAGTTGGGCATAGACTGGGGCTTTGTTGGGTCTCAGCTGGAGCTGGAAGGAGTAGATTCATTCAAGAAGAGCTTTGAAAGCCTGCTTGATAGTCTGCAAGAGAAGGCCAACTCTCTGAAACTAGTCAGCCTGTAGACCTCAATATGTGTGTTCAAGTATTTGATTTGCATCGATAGACCTCAAAAATAATAAAGAGATCATCGACTGGTCGCCAGTCGGATGCTCTGTAAAGTGGTTTGGTTGTGTAAGCGAATGAAAAATTGTGTAATGGGAGTTTTCTAAGTGAGGTAGTAGTGAAATGATGAATGATTTTGGCATTTATATTACTTTCCCTTATCTTTTCTTCCCTTGGTTGTGTGGTGGTTATTGCAGATGTGTTTTCAATCATCCTTTTTGGATATCGTTTCCTTGGATCTTTTCTTCAACTTGCACTTTGGCTGAAGGCCTTGGCAAGATTGTTTGTGATTTTAGTGTCATCGATCATATGATAGTGATCGAGATTTACATGAAACTGAAGTGGTTTTGATTACGTTCAGTGAGTTGGGTCGCTAAAGCTGATCAATGAGTGCGTTAACTGAAGCAGTTCAACGAGTATCCTCACTTGACCCAAAAACTTAGCAACTGCTAGTAACTACTCGGCAACTGTCAAAATAACTGTCTGACCAACACATACTAAATATAGAAATGTAACAAAATCTTCTTGTTTTTGCCTTGGAACCACAAAATTTGTATAACCCAATGCTTTAAAACTTACTGAATGGAATATTACTTTTAGAAAGTGTTTTATCAAGATCCAAAATACTATCCAAAGTCTAATTCATTGATGTCTCACTAAAACCTGGATTTCTAACGGAAGAGTTTGAAGCAATGTTGCACTTCTCGTTCTTGATGGTTGCGTAAAGGTTGTATCTTGATGGGTTAGACTTGCATTCCATGTACACTCCCTCAGAAACAAGCAAAAACTGTTTGGTTAATTGAAATAAAAAGCAAACAACTTTGTTCAAGTTATAGTAATACATCAACGAAATAGACCTTTAAGCAACCATTAAGAAAGAGAAGTCCCCAAAAAGTACGTTATATTTTTATACAATTTACCCTTTATATAAGGTTCAAGTTCTTTGCTTTTAATTTTAATAAAAACCCAACGGTTTTCGCTTGTTACTCAAAAGAGTGTACATTGAATGCAAGTCTAATCCACCAAGATACAACCTTTATACCAGGGCCGGGCCTAAAAATGTACGGTGAGGGAGATGGGTAGAATGGTAATTTCACGTAAAAGTCCGACTGCTCGGCAACTCAATGAATCTAAGGCCGTTATCTTTCCCTCTTAATCTTGATGCACTCCTTCTCCTACTTACTAACAGTACCGGAAAACACTTCATTTTCTACGGCGGCGTGTTGCAGAAGCCGGTGGTTCTACTAATAAATGGTGTTGGGGGTTACTGTTGCAGTTATCGGATCTCCTTCCTCATTCTTTACCCCTAAACCCTCTTCTACATCGGTACCCTTCAATTCAAGATTTCTTCATTTTTTTTCTTTTTAATTTCTAAAATCCTTGAAAACCGAAAGTGGGTTTATCCTCTGATTTACAGCAATGGGTGCAGAACCAAATTAAATCATCCCCAATTCGACATACCACCTATGCATCATCCTCTTCTTTATCTGGTTTGTAACTTGGATTCTTTGTTCTATTAAGGTCTATCTTTACTTATCAAGTAAGCAAATTTACTTGTTTGTAATCTGCTGTCATAATTGCTGTATGCAGATGAGATGGGTTCATTGGATGATGGTAGATCATCTAACATCGATAGAAGAAAATGGTTGGTGTCATCTTTGGGGTTATTAGCAGTGACATTGGGAAATAGTGTAGGAGGTGGAGTTGCTGCGGCATCTAATTTTGCAGACAGTAATCTTTTTTTTCCTCCTATTCTCAAGTGAAAAATCTGTTATCTGCTATATGCTTTATAGTGCCAAGATGCAAACCTGTGTAATCTGTTGCTAGATCGTATCTGTTTATTTAACAGTTAGATGATCACTTTATGTGGACAAGTATGTTTTGGATAACTAACTGGTGCAACTTGTTTGCTTGCAGTGCCAGCTTTAAAGGGTAAGGATTATGGAAAATCGAAGATGAAGTATCCCGATTATGCTGAGACAAGCTCAGGACTCCAGTATAAGGTCGCTTCCAGGGAGGGTATTCGTTATATTTTACGTCTATGCTCTAATCATCTCTTTTGATTCAAAACTCAAAATGGATGCAGGACTTGCGAAGGGGAAGTGGCCAAACGGCAAAGATGGGAGACACTGTTGTGGTATGCCAACCTTTCTGTACGTCCCCGCTTATGTTTTAACCTCCAAAAAATCTGTACTATGATATCTAGGAATACCTGCAAAGAGAAAATGAGAAGATTAGGAGGAAGAAAGAAAAAAAAGATAGAAAAACATGTACACGGGATGGAGGGTGGAGGGTCTTTCTTGGCACTGCCAAAAGCAGCAAATTCTTACAGATTTATTAAATGCATTTAGGTTGATTGGGATGGTTACACGATTGGATATTATGGCCGCATATTTGAAGCTAGAAACAAGACGAAAGGTGGTTCCTTTGAGGTATATCATACTTATGAGTTATGATTGTGAAGATGCATCTTTTAAGTGTAGAGTTGCATTCACTGTATTAAAACTGTGCAGGGAGATGATAAGTCCTTCTACAGATTCCGACTAGGTTCCCATGAGGTTAATTTCCTTTCCTCCTCTGCTTTTGGTAAAAGAGTGATTCCGTTGTTCCAAGGCTCCTTGGTTTTCCAAGGTGGGTAGGAAAGTCTTTGTGCTCAGCTGTTCCTATGCATTTTGCACAGAGGCTGTTCTGTGACCCAATTTCAGGCATAAAAGAACAAACCTTAGGAGTTGCTCCAAAGATTGCCTCCTTCCCCCTTTTACCCTTGAGCCATGTTTGGTAGACGGATGATCGTGTGAGAACAGGAGTTAAAGTGAGAAGGGATCTGGACCGAGATAATGTTTGATCTGGTGCATCTCGGTGCACCGCATTAGTGTTGATCTTCAATTAGGATTGATCCAAGGGTAGAGATCCCTTCTCACATAACTTCCATTCTCACCAGAACTTCCATTTTCCCCGGAATCCAAGTTGGCAATCGTAAGCTAGCTTATTTTTAAGCTTATTTAAAATAAGTTTGGTTAGCCATAAGCTAGCTTATTTTTCCACCTTTTGCAGGTATGCCCCTTATATTTATCCATTAAGTCTATTAACATATCTTTTAGGTCATTTTACATTGTCATCTAAGTTATTAGCTAGTTTTTATCAAACATTATCTCAGCTAACAGCCAGCTTATCTGGTGGTCCATGTTCTACTGGCAGGTGATACCAGCTTTTGAGGAAGCTGTTTCAGGCATGGCTTTGGGTGGCATTAGAAGGTGCATATCAACTATACATATGAAATTCGAAAAGATGCCAAGATAATAGTTGCTAACAAGTTATTAGAACAACGGCTGAACTGAGGTGATGACCATTTGTTTGATCCATATATCTGTTCAGGATCATTGTGCCCCCAGACCTTGGATATCCTGAGAATGATTACAACAAGAGTGGTCCAAAACCAACAACATTTTCGGTACGTTCAATGCCCTTTTGCATTATGTAGTTGCTCCTTAATAGGTATCTAACACTAACATGTTCTACAGGGCCAACGAGCATTGGATTTTGTGCTCAAGAACCAAGGATTGATCGATAAAACCCTTTTGTTTGACATTGAGCTTATAAACATTATACCCAACTGAAATACAGCTCTCAGATAAACTGTAAGCAAGGCTCATTCACACATGAAGACGCACCTTTGTTTGCTTTTATTTGTATTTCATACAAGTGATTCATAGTGAACCCAACTGAAATACAGCTCAGTTTACCTGTAAGCAAGGCTCATTCACACATGAAGACACCTTTTTTTGTTCTGTTTCATACAAGTGATGTATTCATAACGAACCCAACTGAAATGCAGCTAAAGCTACCTGTAATCAAGGCTCATTCAGACATGAAGAAACACCTTTGTTTGTTTTTTGTTCTTTTTCCATACAAGTGATGTATTCATAATGAACCCAACTAAAATGCAGCAAAAGTTACCTTGTTCTTTTCATACAAGTGATGTATTCATAATGAACCCAACTGAAATGCAGATAAAGTTACCTGTAACCAAGGCTCATTCACACATGAAGACACCTTCCTTTGTTTTTTTCATACAAGTGATGTATTCATAATGAACCCAACTGAAATGCAGATAAAGTTGCCTGTAACCAAGGCTCATTCACATATGAAGAGACACCTTTTGTTTTTTTGTCCTTTTTCATGCAAGTGGTGTATTCACCATGAAGACTGCACCTTTTTACGTTTTCATCAATCTATCTTTTTCTTGTGTTGTTTGTTTAACATCCAGGAACTGTATTAAACAAATCTTTAGGAATCCAACCCAATTAAACCACAACGTTTAACATTCCCATTAACAGAAGGAAACCAAAACCTCAATTGGAATCATCAAGAATCTTAAAAGATGCATAAATTAATGAACAGCCTTAGCACACTGCAATTAGGGAAAAGAAACCAGGAGGATGGGTGCTAAAAATTATGAACATTTAATCCATTTTTGGGTTAGCTTAGAGGAAGCACCTTCCGTTTATAACGAACCATAACCTTCCCCTTGACACCAACCACCATGGCATTCCAATCAGTCTCTGGAAATGGAGACACCAATTCTAACTCAAAGTTCCTCAACAAATGGCTCCATATTGCTTTGATTTGCAGATAAGCAAAGGGTTCTCCTAAACAACCATGTCTTCCACCACCAAAAGATATATATGAAAACGCCCCTGCCGCCTTATCTTCATCTCTACCAGGTCCAAATCTATCCGGGTCATATGTGTCTGGATCTTTATAGACATCTGGCAGCCGATTCGCAAAAGTAGGAGATGTGGCGACTATGTGGCCCTTGGGTATGTCATATTCTTTCCCTTCTTTTGTTGTCACAGTGAAATCACTATGCGAGCTACGAAGAAGCATGATTAGAGGAGGGTGAAGCCTCAGTGCTTCCTTTATGCATCTATATAACACATTCATCTCTGATAAGATATCGTGATCGACCTTGTTTCCATGCTTTTTCAAAAGATCTCTTTGCTCATCAACAACAGCAGCCATGTGTTTTTGGTTGCAGAGAAGGTAAGCACCAGTCCAAGTTGATGTGATCGAACTCGTATGCTGCCCGGCAAAAAGGGCAGCAATCAGAAGGCCAGTGATCTCCGAATCAGTGGTGGGTCGACCGTTTTTGTACTTGGATTCAATAAAACACTGCAACATATCATTCTCCGACTTCCCACTTTGTTTACGGGAAGATATAATGGTCGAAAAGATTTCCGCAAGGCGTTTGCGAGCTTGGTCTCGACGACGGTGAGCCGGGATGGGCAGATATGGGAATATAACACTAATGGGTTGCATCCCATTATCAAGATCATGAAAAAGAGCAGAAACATCATCAAAAAGCTTGTTACGAACCTCTTCACCTAATAAGCATCCACTGGCTGTAAGGATTATAAGACGTTCAAGTTCATATTTTAGATCCACTTCACCAGATTCACCCCATTTAGAGAAATACTCCTGCAATTGCCAGTCAAAAAAGCAATCAAAACCAGCCAATAATGCTTCTAAAAACACATACAAAACAGAGAATCATTGTAAAGAAAATGGGAAAAGAAGAGTATACCTCAGCTTCATAAACCATCTGATCTACATAACCTTTGAGTTTATTAACCCTAAGAGCCTCAGTAAAGAACCTAAATTGCTCCTGTCTGATTGAATAATCGACATCGAACACAACGCCAGGGCCAAAAGTTGGGACATTAAACTGGTAGACTTCTTGTTGGCTGAGATCCGATTCAGAAGCTTTAAAGAAATGGGATGAAACCTGAGGTCCGATCAAGAAAGTGATGTTTTTGTTCAAGAGATGGAGGGTGAAGACGCTTCCGAGTTTAGGGTATTCCTGTTTGAGCATGATGACGGGTCCTTTCAAGAACCGGAAAAGCCCACCGAGAAAGGGCCATGATTTGACGACCGGCGGCAAACGTTTACGCGATCTGGGGATTAAGAAGACGGAAATGAATTTGGCGGCGATGAGAGTGGCGATGAGGAGGACACCCACATTGAGTAACTTCGGGTCTAGTTCCATCTGGACCTTCTATCAATTATGGAACAACAGTTGAAGATAATGAAAGCATTTAAATGGGATATTATGAAGATTTAAGATGAGTGATCGTAAATCAAGAAAATTGAAGAGAAAGAATCGAACCTGATACAGGGAGAGAGTGGAGTCGAGTCGAGAGATGGTGATACGAAGCGTGGCTGAATGGCTATTTAAATGAAATTGGAAAACGGATTTCTATGGGCTGAACAAGAAAACAGGTGAAATCTGGATCCGGATTCACGAGTTCATGTGTTGGACCTTAAATAAAGACAAAATCGAATATCATAAATGTCGCAGCTTTCCCAGTTTAAGAGATCAAAGGCTGTCTTTTATAGATTAGAATTGAATACATTTGATCGGAAGTTGGTTTTGCATTGTGGCTGTTTTGGGAAGACATGCAGCGAAGTAGCAACTAGCAAGAGCATCTTTTATTTTTAAATTATTTATTTTTAATGCATTTGGTATACTGGACGAGACATGACAGAACAGGACATGACAATGATTACATTTGTGTTCGAAAAATAAAATGATGCACTAATAAATGATACTTGTTATAACATCAAGTAACTTGCTTTTGAAAAATATGTACTTGTTATAACATCGGGTAACTTGTGATATTTTAAACCGATTCTCTTTGCTTATATGTATATTTAAAATGATATGGAAGATACATAAGATATGTTTACGGTTGGATATAGTCTACAACGTGGGAATATTATCTCATCAAAAAGTCAAAAAAAATCCTAGGTTAAAATTTAGATTTTACATGATTTATTTTTCACTTTCCTCCACTACATTTTTCCACGGACCCCGACCCCAATCGAAATCGTTATTTTAACCAAAAAAATTATTGAAATCAATTAAAAAGACCAAAAAAATTATTCGAAATTGACAAAAAAAACACGAAAAAAATCCCTCGAAATCAACCAAAAAAACTTTAAAAATCCCTCGAAACATTGTAATTAGGTTAAAAACACATCATACGACTTTGTAGGCCTTTAGTCTACCTTAAAAGTGACCCTGCTAGACAAAAATACTGGATCTGCCATTGTTCTACGGTAAAATGCCGCGACTTCTCATGCCGTTTCAGTCACAGGGAAACCCGCACAGGTGTATTACGCGACTTAGGCTTCACTAGATGACGATTTTTTATAATGATCTTTTTGAAGATATCTTCTGTTGGTTGTTGTTGATTCAGATTTGGATAAGGTCAAATGATACTTGTTATGGTTAAAAACTGTCAACCCAAGCCTATAAATACTAACATACCATTGTGGTTATTCGTATCTTTTTTTTGAAGTATATAATATTTATATACAACAAATAGAACAAATAAACTCACATTCACTTTCACCTTTAATGAAGTTTGAACCTCTGACCTAGAAATATTAAACGTTGTACCCTATATCTAAGGTTAGGCAAACCTGGAGGAAAAACTTTTAAAAAGAAAACATTTCGCTCCAAACGGCTACTAACTTCCTATTCCAATCTAATCGAAGTGGTACGTGGATTTAAGAAATATGTTATATGTGGATATTCCATGTGGATAATCAGATGAAATGGAAAACTGATAACTTGTGTCATGTCATCTTAATTTCGATCTATAAAAAATATATATCCATAATCAACAAATTATCTGTTTAAAAATATTTTAAACATTAATTATATTTTTAAAATATTTAATACATTTATTATCCCATTAACTTTTCCAATAAATAATATTATATGATCATTAATTTGATTCATAAAAACAATGAGGGAAAAAAACAATTTCTATCCCCTGGGCATTTAAATTTTGAGAGTTTTTTGAATTTGGAGATTTTTATATTTAGAAAGTTTTAAACGGTAAGAATCAAAAGACTCTTGTATGTACGGTTACTGTATCTTTCACTACCAGTGGATTGCTGCACATAAAGGCTAACATAAATAATCTCTCGTTTTTCCTTCTAGGGATGGGTTCGAGTGTATAACAACCTTCTTCTAGTATACCCGAGAACAACTCCTACGGAAATTCTAGAAAAAAATGTTGGATACTCATGGCTGAGGATAAGGTAATGAAATTTGAGAGGGAAATTTCAAAAATCTGTTAAGAACGCTTTAATAAATTAAACCAAACAGACTTCGTATATTTTACTGCAGGTGAGGATTGGAAAGAATAAAATACACAGAGATCTAACTTCTACCCCACCACATGAGAAAGAAACTAGATATATCTATACAGGATCAGGTTTATAGGAAAACTGTAAAAAAATAAAAATTTAAGAAAATATCCTAGTAATCGTTCATCTGTACGGTATGCATATGTACTAGTTTGTAAGCAATTTGTCCGGTATGCATAAAAATTCTAACTTCTTTTTTGATATCATCTTTTTAACATTGCATTACATAATTTACATGTGTTGTTATTAAAGTGTCAATTTCTTTTTCTTTTTTTCATTTTCACCAAAAAGAATAATATGAAAATCCGTTAAAAGTTGGGTGTAATGAGGAGAAAGATTGGTCCATAAAGCACCAATAATAAATACTCACCACGTTTGTATCCTATGCAGTTAAATCTTGGACTTTTGTCATTCATATATATATATATATATATAGGGAAGGGTTCAAACGAGAAC
>NC_037542.1:13187220-13190853 GCF_001531365.2 Cynara cardunculus var. scolymus | reverse complement strand
GTTCTCGTTTGAACCTCCACCTATATATATATATATATATATATATATATATATATATATATATATATACTAATTGTAAACTAGCATCCGTGTAATGCAGTGGGAGCCGTGAATTTTAACGATTTTGAAGTTTCACTGATTTTATTAGAGAATATTTAACGATAATATAAGTTACATTTGGTCTTTACATATTAATACAATTTGAATAAATAAGACTTATGGTTCCAATTATAATCTATCGATGAAAAAAATTGTACGACAATTTAAAATCTAATATATTTAAACGACTCCACAAATGTGTTTGATTTACACCAAGAGCAAAGAATCAAAATATCGAGAGTGAGACCGAGAGTTTGAGAGCAATTAAATGGAGATGAATGAGAGAACTTTTAATAACTCACGGTAAATATCAGTTTGAATCTCACCTTGGGGGATGAGGAGAAGATATAGATGTATAAGAGGGTGAAGACATGAATGAAAAATGTCAAAAATATCTTGGGAACATGAAAAGAAAAGTTAATAATGTGCATTGGTAATTTGTACAATATGTTATTTTAACTGTAGATTAAGAGATTTTAAGATTGAATGCATAAAATAGTAGTATTTAATGCATCATGAGTTGTTTTTAAAACTTTTAAGATTTTGTGCATAAATGTATAGTATTTTGTACATTAAAAATTGTTTTTAAGATTTTTGAGAAGGCTAATGCATCGAGATATATCTCAATTTTATTGTTTCTTTTTATTATTTCTCTATAGATTTAATACAGTTTTTAAATGTTTTTTAGAAAGTGATAATTTTTTATTTTTGACCTAAAGTGGTTCGTATGCCTACTTCACCTACTTGACAGAAGCGTGCCATTGGGGGCTTGCTTGGATAGAAAGAGAAAGTCTTCAGCCTATAAAGGTAGGCGCAGATCTATAAATAGGAAATGTTATGCTAGTATTTGTAGGACCAAAATTGTCAACAGGTTCATCAAGCACGTTGAAAATTCGTCCGAGAGTCGCTCCACCAGAGATGACAAAGGAAGGTATTTGGTTCAAAAAAGATACGATAGTAAAATATAAACTTGAAGATATTGTAATTAAAATTTTGAAAAAAAATATCGATATTAATATCAAATTAACTATTTAAAAAGTTCTTCGTTTTTTGTGTAACTTCTTTGATTCAATTTTTTTAATTATAATTTAATTTAGATCTAATAGTGAACCAATTCATTTTTGGTTTAATAATATAATTTTTTATAAAGATAATAATTAAGTACTTTATTAGTTTAATAACGAATTAATTTATTTTTGGTTTAATAATATAATTGTTTATAAATATAATAATTAAAATTCTGTTAGAACTCAATGATTATCTTAATTGATAATTTAGATTTTTTATATTTAAAATGATATGTTTATCTTGTATTTGATTATGTTTATCTGCAGTTAGCTACACGAATTCAGATAGGGAGCTTTAATAAGTTGTACTTACGCACAATTTACTTGCAATCTTGAGTTTTAAGTAATATGCATTAATAAACAGTACTTTACGCATAAAAAGTGGTTTTTAAGAATTTTTGTCAAATGCTTTATAATATAGTATAGATATAGATAAGAAGGGTACCGTGCAATGCAGCGACATACATTTTGACTTTATTTTATTATTTATCTAAATCGATGTTATAGTATGATCTTATGTGATTTTGAAAACCGATGATGTTTTTATTTTTGAATAAAATATAAATTTGAAGATATAAAAAATTGACAAAAATATAACGATATTAATATCAAATTAACTATTTAAAATTCTTATTTTTTGTGTAAATTTTTAATTTATCTTTTTAATTATAATTTAATTTAGGTTCAACAACGAAGTAATTTATATGTGGTTTAATAATATAATTTTCTTATAAAGATAATAATTAATTATTTTGTTAAAACTCGATAATTATTTTAATTATATTTTAGATTTTTTATATTTTAAAATAAGATGTTTATCTTCTATTTGATTATATTTATCTGCAGTTAGTTACACGAATTCAAACATGAAGCTTTAATAAATTGTACTTATGCATCAATATACAGTACTTCATGCATAAAAAATGGTTTTAATAGTTTTTGTCAAATGCTTTAAACCTAATGCAAACCCTTGATTTTGAATTTAAAGTCAGTTATCAAATCAGTTAAAAATACGGCTAAGAGTAAATTTAAAAACTGATTTAATCCACACCATTGATTATCTACACGTACGGTTGAGATTGATTGTAAAGTTTGTAACAATTACATGGTTTATGTTTGAAACTCCCCCCCCCCCCCCCTCTCCCTCTCTCTATAAAGAACGGAAGATTAAGGAATACTCTAATGATCATTCATGTGTTCGGTATACACATGATTATTAGGGTGTTCCTCAATTTTTTATTTTTCTATGGTTTTCCACATGGATTATAGGCATATATGTACAGATCAAGTTCAAACAAGAAAGCAATCAATTTGTAAGTGAGAAGTTCTAAAATCATATAAGAGTTGTTCGGTTCGTTTTCCATTAAGTCATGTATGGATAAAGTTATTTGTAGTGATAAAGTTGTTTGTATAATAACTGATAAGTTGTTGTTCTGTTGTTATGTTGAATAAATAGGCTGAATGATACAAATTACTATTTTACCCTTTGTTTTTCGTTGAAGGAAAAACAAACTTCTATGATGATCAGAGAAGTGATAAATCAAAATAAACCCAGTATCACGAAAGGAAAAAAAACTTACATCAAGCAAGAAAGGCGAACCCTAAATCAAAATAAACTCACATCAAACCCAAAATCATGAGGAAAAAAAACAAGAAAAATGAAGAATCCTAAATCAAAAATTCACATCAAACAAGACAGGTGAAAAACCCTAAATCAGAAACATTGGTCCAATTGGCACTGTAATCAACAAAAAATCGAGGCTCGATTTCGGGAAACACCCAGTAACCTAGCAAAAAATCGAGGGGCAGATTTCAAGAACAATCGATTACAAGAACATATCACCAAGGGAGCAACAAGAGAGAAGATCGAGTTTGGAGAAATTGAGCAACCAGATATGAAGAAGGTCAAGGGAGCATCGATCGATCTATAGAGGAGAAGTCGTGATCTCTGGAGGAGAAGGAGCATCGATTAATCTATAGAGAAGGAGCAGCGATCGATCCATAGAGGAGAGGAGCAGCGATCGATCTATAGAGGAGAGGAGGATGGGGAATACTAATGGTTGAGGCCATAGGACTAATGTATTTGAGCCGAGCGAATAACCTCAGCTAAGCGAATAAGCTCCAACCGAACAGTCTTTACAGCTGAGCGAATAAGCTCTCAACCAAACAACCTTTTTTATAACTGAGCGAATAAGCTATAAAGGCTTACACAGCCCATTAAGCCACAAACGAACAACCCCTTAATAATATATGATTAAGCACGTATTGCATTGACCAACGCATAGCTGGCAACCTTCCACTGCGACCTTTCGTCACGTTTGCCAAATTGCCCACCTCCTTCCAGGATGTGTCTAATCATATATGAATAAGTGTTCGTACACATGTAATCATATGTGATCTTGAAACTTCTTGCCTTCTTGCAAATTGACTTAACTTCTGGTATGATCCTGCCTCTCTCTCCCCCCCC
>NC_037542.1:13166304-13187155 GCF_001531365.2 Cynara cardunculus var. scolymus | reverse complement strand
TATATATATATATATATATATTCCTACAAACATTGTATTAATCAGTATATAATAATAACAGGTGATTTGAAAATATAAGATTAGACAAGCCTGGTTCTATTAGTTTTAGTAAACTGAATTCGCATTATTGACAGCTTTTGATGCTCTAACTGTAACCTCTTATACTTTATAGCCGAATTCCATGAATACCTATGGGCTTTCACAAAACTCCATCACCTGAAAATATAAGCCAAATGAGCTTCATTAACAAGACACTCGAAAATGAACAAAGCAATTATGTACGTATGTTTACAAGTAGTACCTTGCCACACATCGGACAAGTGTCGCTTCTTTCCATCCATTCATATATACAACCAAGGTGAAAATGATGAGCGCACTGTGTCACGATTTTAGGATTCTCCAAAGTATATTCTGCATGTTCGTTGACTTTGTGAATACAACAAGGCCATGAAGTCATGTAGACTGGTATGAAAGTATATTCTATCAAAGTACGTTTGGTTTGCAGACAGGATTGAATTGTAGAAGGTTTTGGGGTTTTGATTTGGTATGGGTAATTTAGTAATTTACCAATTTTGTCTCATCTATCTCATATTTGCTCCACCGATTTTGGTGGGGCAAAAAAGATGCATTTTTGTCCCAGGTAGGCTAAATGCACCCTTATCAACTTCCCCCTCACATACATCAACATCAGAACTCATCTTTTACATTTTCAATGCATGATTTGACCTGATTCTCACGTAAACAGGGGTGTATATAATAACAACCTTTTGTCCTACTCAGGGGCTGTTTGGTTGGTTTTTCAATAAAGTCCTGTATGGATAAAGTTGTTTGTATAAATTAATTTATCTGTATAGATTGAGAAGGGTTTTTTTCATAGGGGGAATGAGCATGTTTTTTAATTGGGAAGGATAGGTCGGAAAAAACTTGGCTTTCTGCAATAAATTCCCCTGCCCCCCAGAAGCTCACTGAACAAGCCACTTTCTATATCATTAAGCCACTACCAAGCAGTCATGTATAATTGACCAAATAAGCTGAGTCCATTAAGCTCATTAAACTGTTAACAGACCCTTGGTCCCTATCCTGTAGTGGGATACCAAGTTTTTCTTTTATCTTGTCCTGTTCAGTCCAGCAAACAAAACGCACCCAAAAGTATTTAATTTACCTTCGAGACATGTAGGGCAGACGTCTTCATTATCTGAAGACTGCTCATAGAGCAGCCCTTCTGGGGCTTTCACCGATAAGGACTTTTCTAAGGACTCTGGCTGACCACATTTAGAATCTTCCGTAGAATCAATACCTGATCTTCTCTTTGCAAAATCCAAAAATTCCATACCAGAACTACTCGTACTCCTTCTCAATGCTTGTGAATCCTCTTGGAAGTGAGTCATTGATTTCTCTCGTCTAGACACCAGACCACGTTGCAAACGAGTGAATCTATGCTCACTATCATAAGGCAGGGTTCTCGCGGCTGGGTGGTTTTCATCGTTCAAAGAAGTTGGAAGTGCAAAGCCAACACCCGAAGATGAAGAAGTTCCTTGGATAGGTGATGATACAGGTAGGCCTTCGATCCTCTGAAACAACGCACCATACTGCATTTTGTACCATTGCCACATCAAGAATCATTAAGAATAGAAATTTCAGATAAGCAGTTTCTTGAGTTGTGCAGACAAGAATCACTCACCCAACTCAATCAACAGAACAGTAAATGATTATCTTTTATTACTTGATTATTACTAAAAGAATGTATTAACATATTTTAGAACATTTCTACAAATAAATCCTATGAAATCCCATGAAATACCAACTATCCTCCGGGGATTTCTAAACCCAATGTTTGTAAGATTTCATTGATATCCGGAATTCCTTTAAACCAAAATGTGTGGGATTGGAACAGAATTCAATTCCAAATTTCTCCAAATCCCTCGAACCAAACAGGCCCTAAAAGATCTCCACCCTCCACTCTATGGATAGATACCAATTTCAAGAATTTGCAAAGATCAGGAATATGGGTAATTATAAGTTATGAATATGAGAAAATTATACCACCACCATCATCATCATCATCATAATCATCGATCGTGTATGTATAGAGAATAATCATTCAGAAGGCCAACACAATTAAGTCGAAGGAGATTAGAGAGAAGAATCGAGCTGTGAAGTATATTAAGCTTACCCCAGTGAATAATTGATGGAAAAAGAATCTTAAGCAGAGGCAGTGTCTGTATATGGTATTGGTGGGAAACTCTTCAAATTCATCACCACACTGACAGCAGCAAATAGAATTCATTTCTGTGATTATGGATCACAATAAGACCCCAGCAACTCAAGGATGAACTATGCACTTTATGACCCTTCTTATCCAATCAGCTAGCTTGAACCTACAATTGAACAAAAAACATAAAACAACAATACCAAGTACTGATCTTGATTGAATTTAGGCAACTGTAACAAGTTTATCCATATAATCTTGGCATCATATCTTGAAGTTGTAAACTTGTAATTATTATCTTCTGTAAGAAACATCAAAAGGGTATCTTTGATTCGACTTGCCCATCGGATATATGTCAATGATCCATGGAAGGAATGCTAACAGCAACAGAGAGAGATGGATAGAAAAAGATTCAAAATTGACCACACAGCTAACAACCATGATCAAAATCAAGAAGAAGAAAGCTAGGGTTCCTCATTTCTAAAATTACCCGTGGATCATCAGCCCAGTAGCAATCAATGGCGATAGCCTTCCAAAGAATCTGCAAATTTAAAGAAAATTAACAAGATTTATCAAGATATGTATATATAAATGTTTACTGAGGGAAGTTTCGAGAGGAGAAGAGAGAAATATATGATGTTCCCCACAATCAACCAACTTATTACTGTTCTAGTTGGGAGATACAGACGGACTTTTGTTGGTGGAAAACAATTAAAAAGACGACTTTGCCCTTCATATTCTTTTTAAAACCCACTATTGCCCCTTCCCCACCCCTTTTCCCATATTGCCGTGTGTCTCTCTGTTTTGCATAGAACAATCGAGATTTGCCCTCCTCGCAGTTTCGCCGGCGGTGTTTCTCCGACAACTTCCGCATTCTAGTAACGATTTCGGCTTCCGTGAAGGCAATTCATCGGTATCTTCTTCACCGATTCCTTCTCCCCCATTTGATTTCTCTCATTATGGTATTTTTCCTCCAATTCCCATATCACCAAACCAATGTCGAATCTCTTTTTATGAAATTTAGGGTTTTTGTTCTAATATAGAAAACAAAAAATCGTTGCTTGTGGTTATGAACAGCCATTACTGACCTTCTTCCATTATCCAATTGCAGTGGAAATGTCGGTATACGAGAACGTTGTTGCAGGAAAGCTGAAATTAAAGGGTAAAGCCCTTGATGTGAAACCTGGTGGAATCAAAAAGAAGAAGAAGAAGAAGAAGATGATGATCATAGATATATCTGATCAAATAACTCAAACACTCGAGAATGAGATCTCTGAAGGTTATGTAATCCATCGTACTTCTTGATTAAAGATTCACTGGATCTGTTGCAATTTCTGATCTCATCATTGTAATCTGTGGATGTTGGTGGAACGATTGAGGAAGATCGAAAGGATGGGAACAAATCGAAAGGTGGTTGTTATATGGATCATCTGACTCCAGCAGAGAGACGTTACATGGAACAGAGGCAGAAAATAGACATGCAGAAGATGGCAAAGACATCGAACAAGTCTCATCGTGATCGGATTTCGGAGTTCAATCAGTATCTTGCGAACATGAGTGAACACTATGACATTCCAAAAGTTGGTCCTGGCTAAGCCCTAACCCTAACCAACCGTGAACGAGTTGACTTGAGTTGAGTTGAGTTTTTAATGTTTTGCAAGGACTGATAATCTGTAAAAGGGCATAACAATCTATTTTAATGGTCAAGGATGTTATTCTTATCTAGTAAGAAAACTGTTAATCGGTTAATGCATATCAAATAAGAAACACTTACATACAATTTGTTTTAATGGTCAAGAATGTTGTCCGATAAGGTAAGTGAGAATGATCACTCTTGCAAGTAAACTTTGGATAAACGACCGATTCAGTGTTTAGTTACTTGAAAAGAGGCGAAAGATGTCTGATAAACAACCTTTAAGGGGTTGTTTGGTTCACGGAATTTGATGGAATTGGAATGACAAATTCTTTTGACCAAATTTCAATTCTTTTGTTTGGTTCATTTCTTGAAATGGATGGAATCCTTCAAATTTCATTGAATTCCACAAGTTAATGAATTCATCATTCCTTGGCATAATGGAAGGAATTGAATTCCATCACCACCCACCACGATCATGCTACTATTGTTCATGATGCCCCCACACTTAACCCCCACCACTAATGTCGCTGCCACCCACCCTAACCATTATGCCATTACTGTTGTCATCATAGCTACCACCCCGCCACCTACCCCTACCCACCCCACCGTCCTACCTTGCCCCCACCCTACCTTACCCTATTCTAACCCATCACTAACTACCATCCTACCACTGTAGTCATCACAACTATCACACTGTCACCTATTGCCCCACTCTGGCTTCACCCCCACTGTCTCGCCCACCCCTACCTGCCCGCAACAATCCCCGCCTATGGAGTAGGGTAGGGCAAAAGTGGTGGGGGCAGGGCGGGTGATAGTTGTGACGACGACATTAGTGACATGGTGGCTGGTATGGTGTGGGCGGGGAGATGGATGGGATAGTCCATACAAAGATGATTGTTCCAATTTTGTTGAGAGATTTCATTCCAATTCCTACCAACCAAACGCATGGTCAAATTCCATCAAATTACATTCTAATTCCTTCAAAGTCAAATTCCTTTTATGAATTCCAATTCTATCAAATTCCATTATGCGAACCAAACACCCCCTAAGAGTCATTTTGGTTTGCAAAATTGCTTTTGAAAGATTTGTATTTTATGGAGAGATTTCGATTTGGAGGGATTTAGATTAGAATGGATTTGAAATCATTGGTGTGTTTGGTTTGTAGAATTTGGAACGAAATTGGATTCTATTATTTATATTAAAAAAACTACAAATAATTATAAAAATAATTAAATTACATTTTTATTAATCGATTATTACAAAACAAATGTTTGTAACATTTTTTAGAACCTTATTTCATACAATTATATAAAATATCATGAAATTCCGAACACCCCCTAGGAATTTTAAAATCCTATATTTATAGAATTTCAATTAAATCTTAAGATTTCAAATCCAAATAATCCAACAAACCAAACATAAAATTAGGACCAATTCGAAATCCAAATCTCTCGTCAAACCAAACCAAACCTAAGTTGAAATTAGAATCTCTCCGTAACCTTGTGGTTCCAAACTTGGATGGTGATCAACGTAAAAAGACGGTTTTGCCCATTAGTCCTAAAACAGCATAAAGGATGTTTTATGTAATAGGGTTATTAGGGCACCTTCAATAAGTATTTACTAATTATTCACAATGTTCTTGAACTTTAAAGCTATTCATTATGAATAATTCACGAAAGAGTCCATATTTATGGTTCTATCCACCCCAATCTACAAACCACTAGGTCTAGCACAATTTAACATTTAGCAGAAAAAGAGAAGCCATAGGTTTACTTGGGTGAATCCGAAATGACCAAAAACATAATTGTACAAATGTTCCTCTAAATTTTTCTCTTTCTGTGTAGGTAAACCTCCTAGATGTACTTCAATCCTGACATATATTGTTGTCTGGATATTAGATATTGGGTCAAGGAATATATAATTCCTAACAGCCCCAATATCCTGATCTTCACCACATCTGTTATTATGCATGATGGCATATTAAGCGGTATCGTAAGCAACGGCATCGAGTCGTTCCTCTTCGTGTAACTCCACACAAATTGGTTAAACATGATGTGGCTCGGGAACGTTAGAATCAAAAGCGCCAAATTTTTTACCGCAAAAAACCAATCGGGACCTCCGATTTGCATCCCCCAACCCACGTTACCTTGCCATATCTCTTCCCATATGCTGTAAACCGAAGTCAATACCAGATAACCTGATATCACTACTGTCACCGGGAAATACCGCTGCTTATCCCCAAATCCAGCGACAAAATCTGAATCCTGGTTAAGCAGCAAAAGTATTGGCGCCAAGAAGAATATTGCACGGTTGGACCCGCCTGTAAGATTTACGTTCAGTATGAGGCATATGGCAAAACACATGATGGTTGCAACATTTCCTACGGCTGGCATCCATGCCCCCTCTGCAGCTATCCGTTTGATTGTAAACGCCGGCACGGTAGACACTCGGCGTTGCTGCATGAACCTCATCTTAGGAGGGAAAGTAGCAAGCGAGTTGCTGCTTTGACCGGATTGACTATGTCGAAGACCACCCCTCTCGGTGGCCTTTTCGCGCATGAGTGAGGCCAGCTCGAACTTAATCTCGAGTGCTATAAGCATAAAAATGGCTGCATACAAGCCAAGTAGAGAAGTTCTTGCCCCCTCGACTGCCAACAATGCGGTCAGCTTACTGTCTTCCTCACCCACATCCCCGACTCCACTTTCTGCAAGGATGGTTTTGATCCGCACCTGACCCTCCAACAGATATGTCACCGGAAATAGAGCCACAAGCAAAGCAAACACCCAAGGTAGGAGTTTTGTGCTTGAGGCAGAGGGGAGATGTGTGAATACCACAAATACAGAGGTGCAAACCATCGTCACGACTATAAGGATATGTAAAACTGTTGCCTGAAGGAAGTATTCGGCAGATATATAAACACCAAGAGCGATTCCCATGGCAATGGAGAAAATCATCCTTAGCTCGACTATGTACTTGATCGGGATGATGGAGGTCACTGCAGCAAGTGAGAGTAGAATTGCGGAGATCAGCAGCCATGATGGCCAAGTAGGCTTTGATGTGATAAAGCCATAAATTGAGATGTCATCAGATGATTGACGAGCAGCTTTAATCAACTCGGAATGGTATGTCCAAGATGATGGGAGTGGCGGCTGCATGATTATAAAAAGAAGACCAGTTGCTATAACGAGTACTAAGCTTCTTTTGGCAGACTGCATACAGAAAAGTAGGAAACCAGTTAGGTCAGCAAAGAAGACAAGACCATTAAAAAAAAATAGAACAGATATAGATTTTCTGTAAAGAATGTGTAATTTTCATCTGGGATGCTACATTTGAAAAAGCTTGCCAATTTAATCAGCATATGCAAAACGAATGTAAGTTGATTGCTTCTAAACAAGAGGTGATTAGAAAGAAGATATAGTTCAATGAACTGTATGTCTCTTGTGCTAGGGATCATATCACTGCAAAACAGGATAGGTCTACGAAGTAAAAGTACAGAAATCCCGATCCATGGTCCGTGTTCCTACCCTAGACGGAGAAAACATAAAACCAAACGAACACAGTATATCCCACCTGAAGGTGGGATCTGGGGAGGGTGAGATGTACTCGGACCTAACCTCCACCCAGACCGTAGAGTGGTTGTTTCCATGAAGATCCCCGGCTAGTGCAGAGTGTGGAAAAAAAGAGATACAGATTAAATTGCGGAAAAAGAACATAAGAAAAACATTTGAAACAATAAAGGCGGTGCTAAATTTGAAAAAGGAGTTGGAAATAAGCAACCAAAAATCATACAAAGGGAAGCAGGTACACGAAAGCGTAACCAAGATCGGAAGGAGATATTCTTTACCATGACATGAGAAAAGTGAAGGGCAACAATTGGTACACAAGCCAATCCTGTCAAGAGGATACAGAATCCCAAAAGTAAACCGCCTGATGGAGATCTACCGTTCCACCATTGCAAAGCTTCAAAAATTGTTTCACGACAAAACCAGACTGACAAAGCAAAAACTGCAGCATGTGCATAACCTTGCCAAGGCTTCATCTTCGAGGCTGTTCTTGATCGATCTCTGCAAACAAAACAAGTTAAACTTGTAAATCAAATGTCTAAAATAATTGAGAATCGAGTCATGAGCAACGAAAGGTCAGGCCAATACTTGTATAGAAGCAATGGAGGAGATACAGCCAATAAAAGAACGGCAGAAGCCCATAGAGCTGCCTTTGATGTCATAAACAACATTGCCAGCTTTGATGAATACAAGCAAGTTAGTACCCAAACTGCTTTTGGTCCAATGCGGTGATCCACAGAAAGTCTTCTCACAAGGGCCAATCCCACAAAAGTTGTTAGAACCACCATATAACTTGGATACATTACCTCATCATCGAAACTATAGTAATATATGCCAGAGAAAGTATAAAAACGATTCTCGATGTAGCACAGCAGCAATGCATGACCAATCAAACCAACCTCTGTTAAGTAATGAAGCTTTTGAGGAAGAAGAGCCAACCCAGGAACAACCATGGCCAATATGACATCAGCAACTATAAGCTTACAGAAGGATTTCAAAGACATGCCTGCCAGCCAAATATTGAGATCCCAGAAATTATGCAGTACAAACCATGTGACCATCAAGCTCCCAAGCACCACAAAGGCAAAATATGATGTGAGGCTCTTCTTTGTGAAAAAACGAGCCAAGTAGAATCCAGCTACTGAAGGGAGTGGAAGGAACTGCAACAGTGTAATGAAAAATCAATAACAATTTTTTCATACCAACAACTACCAGACTTCTTTTGTATTATCAAAGTTGAGTTTCATTTTAGCCTGCCCAACTATTTTGGGATATGAGGCTTGTTGATGAACTACATCTAACAGGATTTAAGGTGTGTATGAAGTCAACACACACGCGCACACATATATATGTGTGTCGATTGCAAGGTCACAGGTGCGTGATACATGGACACTGTGATTTAATGAGTTCTTAAGAATAGGGAGACATCAGGTGCGTTCATATACATACTACATGTAGTCTAAAAGCAAGCAAATATAAGAAATAAGCTCTTTAAAGCTAATACATCACATACTTATAGATCAAAAGTGAACTCGGTTTCAGGCTGAAGGTAATATAAATTAAAAAAAAATACAGATAGCAATGTGTTCAAAGAGAGTAGCACACATTATATACAGCACAAAACATACAGACATCATATTAAATATTAAGCATGCATATGTTCTTGGGAAGAGAATCTTTTGTATCGCCTGGCCTCTTTTCTCAGGCACAAAACGCAAGTTGTATTTTTAGTTGTACCCCTAACTCCTGATGGTGTGACTTTGTAATTTTGATCTCTCCCAGCTCTTCTGAAAAAAAGACCAAAATTGCCCCTCTCATATCCCCATTTTTGTAGCCAGCAATATGGGTCAAAATAGTGACTCATGCGAACCCTGCTGTGCCCCTGAACAACTGCACCCATGAAGCACCAATTATAGGATTCAGCAAGTGGTAAAAGCCCCCCTTCTTCCAAGTATATATCAATAATATTGATAGAATCTAGCTATTGAAGGGAGGGTAAGGAACTGCAACCGAGTAATAAAATATCATAACCAACACATTTTTTTCTACAAGAGTGACTGTTAGAAATATGTTGTAGCATCAAAATTCGGTGTCATTTTCCGACTAGCCCAACAACATTGAGATAATAGACTTGTGATGAGATGAATGAATCTGAGGATTCCTACAAAGTCAAAACCCAAATCAACAGTAGCATACATCGATGGAACGTCCATTTTCCCCAACTTTGGGTAAAGTAAACACCCAACACAACCTTACAGAGGGTACAGTTTCCACAAAGGCCACACCCTAACACACTTTACATTTACATCTTCCTTAATCCCAGCAAAGTACATACATTTCTCTTATCTCCTTGTCTTGTCACTATTATCATATCAACACCAAAGAGAGAGAGAGAGAGAGAGAGAGAGATGGGTTTGAGAGGAAATGAAGGAAAACGACATGAAAGAGTGGTGGTATGAATGGAACTTTGAAAGAACTGATTCGTTTTCCTTCAGAAACCAACAATCTCAATCCCCACCCCCAAATATTGACACAATGTAGACATAGATGTAAAGGAATATTTAATTGGTAGTAAAAAGTGTGTAAGACATGGCATGTGTCCTATGGGATATCATGAATATTTTTAGCGAGCATATACAAGAAGTGTACTTACTAATGCTTAACAATCACCAAATATTTCGGAAACCACTGAAATAGATGTATCATTCAACCCTACATTGCATACATAGGATCCCATACTCAACACATCATACGCTAGCTGATTAGACGCTTCCCACTCCTCTAGCCTTACATCATTTATTTGAAGTGGAAGGAAGAAAGAAATGCTAAACAAGGCCTCAGAATGACGAAAAAAATATTCTGTCTTAGCAGGCGACGTTGCAGTCCAAAGGTTGTGACCCATTTTTCTTTTTTTGTATGAGCACCCTGTTACAAAGTGGGCTCCTTGCGGACTATTACTCCATCAGGTGCACTTTATTAGCAGGAACAAGCTTTACCTTGTAATTGATCTATACATGCCTAAAAACTGACCGACTACCTTGTAAATTGAGAGTATGTAAATCTTAAAGACAATCACCACATCACTGCAAAACAATGACTTCAAGACCAGCATACAAAGACATTTCCTTTTATACTTGTTAATGCACATTTAGAGACAGCAAGCTAACTTTGTCTAGTATTCTAGTTCTTAGCAGCCTTTAGCTCCTTTTACAGTCTCCAACCAACGAGTACCTATACTGCCCTTTAATACATAGTCGAGTAAAATTGCTATATTTAACTTGTTAAACCATACTTTGGATCTAAGTTAAACACATTTAATTTGAGCAAGTATGCTAAAAGATTTTGAACTTATTTGTGGCAGACTAGCAATGACAATCTGAAAAAAAGTAAGCAAAATTCAACCATGCACTTGATACATGTAGGAGTTCATCATGCACTCTATGATAAATTGATAAGCACACTGGGAATAACCACACATGGCATCATATCCCTTTTTCAGCCTCTGCACTTGAAGAGGATGCAAAGTTTTTAACAACTTATGCAACACCTAAGTCATGCCATATGATATCGTTAGATATGAAAATCTATAGTTTCTGTAACATCCAAAAACTTCACAAACTTAAGAATGGAACGGTATTGGTTTCAAACAGTTCTTTTACAACATTGGATGATGACCTCAGTCTGCTTTTCGCTCTTCCTCTCTCTTCTTTCCACCATTGCCCTTCCATGTTATTTCAGTAGTTTAAGGTATGCTGAATTTCACTCCATCAAGATAAGAACTAAAATTTGATCGCATATCTAATTGTAATTTATAGGGACTGATGTTATATCTTATTTTATTGATCTCCCAATTTGATATCCAAAGGCCCTACTTTAATCCTTGCATCATTAAGCATGCTTAGACTACCTTCTTTTTGGTCAATACCTAGCTCTAAATTAAAACTCTGCAAGGTCTACCATTGTGCAAGTAGCTATTTGCAATTAATATGATAGTATACATAAACACCACCTTCTAGGTCTACCTAAAATCTACCTGATAGTTTACTTTATTCAAGCCTACCACATGAAATATTGCATTACTAACATTCATAATCGTCTTCCACACTGGTTTGCCTGATCTAATTTATCCCTTCTTTCTTGTTTACGAAGGAAAGGGAGGGAAAGAGAAGGAAAGGAGGGGGAAAGAAAAAATCTCACGTTCTAGAGTTTTTTTAGGAAGGAAAGGAAAAAAAGGCTGATTTTCCTCCCAAATATGGGACGAATGAAGGACATGAAAGAAATAAAAAAACAATTAATAATATTTATAAATTACATATCTACGCATCAATTACAATCCATTGTAAAATAAATAAAGGTGTATTTGTAAAATTGACATCTTTCCCTTCCTTTCTCTCCTGCTAAAAAACATGAAACTTTGTTTTCTTTCCTTCCCTTCCCTTGCCTTTCTTTTCTTCGCTCTCAAGAACACAAATAAAAAAACATTCTTTCTTTTCCTTTCCTTTCTTTCC
Source organism: Cynara cardunculus var. scolymus (assembly GCF_001531365.2). Taxonomy (NCBI): domain Eukaryota; kingdom Viridiplantae; phylum Streptophyta; class Magnoliopsida; order Asterales; family Asteraceae; genus Cynara; species Cynara cardunculus. The sequence continues at coordinate 13,175,239 of NC_037542.1, read as the reverse complement.
CTTCACTTCCTTTTCTTTTCTTTTCTTCTTAAATTCAAGAACACAGCGTTAAAGATGATACCTCAATTTTTAGACTCTTATTGATTGTAGTACCCTACTCTGCCTCTAATCCTATCTTTCCTTGATCTCTCAATTTCATTCAACTTTCACTTATTCCCATTTCTTGACCATGTGAAAAATTGCAATACTCACTCTATTGCAGCTACATGTCAAGCCCTCTCAAAGACTTTCCTCGGTTATTTCAATAAACTTGGCAAGCCAAGTTTTGAGGGAACCGGGGAAAGGCAATTAGTAGTTAAGATCAAGTTTCTTGCAATTTTCATGTTAATGCCTACATCCTAACTGTAACAATTGTCTCCTACTATTTTGGGACTTGTTTCATTACCACCCCCTTACATCTCTTGAAGTTCAAATAAAAATACCCAAAATTGTGCATTGACCTAGCACATCATAGAAAGTTACGGATCATTTCCCAAAACGCAACATGTCTATATCCACTACACGTCACGAAGTATAGTGTCAATAAGCACATGAGTTCACCATGAAGGTTAGCTCCCAACAAAATTTCAAACTTATGGAGAAGAAAGGGATTAATTTATACCATCTTTCTCATGGATGGTTATGCCTCTTATCATGTCAGCTATATTCCATGTTGACTATCGATCCTTAATTCATTCAACTTTAAATAAAATGGACCAAAGGAATCCAATTGATCTCAAAGTATTTTGATTGTAAATAAAAAAAATGAGAGCCTTCTAATTAGTTGTTCCTTAATAGTCATTATTGCCTTTTGTTGTGCTGGTAGAATTGGCAATTGTCAGAGATGCAAGAAAATTATTTCTAACCAAAAAATAATGTCATGAATAGTAATGACTTGCAAGTTGCAAAAACTAAAAGTACTTGAGAAGATCACACCAAGCTTGGAACCAATTTTTTATTGAACACCACAGAAAAAAGCACTTGAGGGAACTGCCCGAAGAACTTGGCCCATGGAGCCAGTTCCTCATCTTAACCACCTTTGCATCAAGTATACAAACAATATAACGACCAACTCAATCACGATGTACCTACAGCAGTCAGATTGTCATATATGAGAAAAGATAAGTACGCAGAAAGTGCAGCATCCCAACCTAAACACATCCTGCTATTAAAAAACAGCCCTTGTTTGTTGGCCTCTTTGTGACCAGTTAACCACTGAATGGCTTAATTGCTTATTTAACGACTGTTCATTTCTTAATCTAAATGAACCATAACGGGTTCTTTTTTCTCTTAACAATTCATATATACCGGTATGTCTTGACCATTCAGAACTCTTTAACCATTCAAACTTATCATTCAGTTTTATAAAAAAAAACACCTTACTCTTGATTAGCTTCATGTTAATTTTGCAACGAATCCAGACCTTGCCCTTTGGCAAACATGAGAAGCGATCGCACATAACATTTTTCGGGCAACTTTTAATGGACACACTTGTAGGAAGTATGTTAGAATTGAGATAATATTGCTACTTCTAATAGATAAGTTAATAAAGCTTTGTGGTTTTGAGGAGTAATTACGAGTAAGAAAAATTGTCTACATTGAGCATTTCATATTATGATATATCTAAATAATATTCGTCCAACCACATATTAAAACCAAAAAAAAAAAACTTAAATTGCTAAAGTTGAAGTTCGAGTTTACAACGTTTGGGAATGGACGCAATCCACCATTCTCATAAAGGTTTAAGATGTTTTCAAGTGAACAGAAAAGGTCAATGCATGTTCCAAAACAAGCTCCATAGCAAAAGGGTCTCTAAAGGCAGGGATGGAACAGATTTACTCGTTAGGTAGTGGTGGCACAGGCCACCATTAATTTATTCTGTCATAGTGTAAAAAAAATTACGACCCTTAAAGGTGATACCCCTGTGATTCATTTTGTGCTACCCCTATATTGAGAGGCTACAATAACATATCGAAACTCAGATTTGAGTTTAAATGGTTAATAATGAGGGAACACAAAACCATTCGATAAATCATTGAAATTGAAGCTCATTTCTTAGTGATTGTATTGTAATTTGTAACTATACTAAAATTTTATTTTATAATTAATTTTTTTATTTCATATCACGGTAATTATTTTGTGATACCACTAAAAAAATCTGGATTTGCCTATGCTAAAGGGAAGACAAAGGTTCAAAAGGGAACCATCGTTACCATCTTAAAGGATGGTTTAATGTTCTATGAAAACATGATACCAACCCTACATACCCTTGTTCCTTGTAATATGCACACATGATATACCACCATTATCTACACCTAACCTGAACAACTAATAAGTAGTATAGTAATGAGCCTCCCACTACCGCTCACCTTTGATAAATTGATAAAAATAGTAAAATCAAACACCATTGATGAATTGCTACAATAGTAAAATATATAGGCTAATACTAGTTGAGGATAAGGTTTTCTTTCTTATAAAACAAAAGGTCCCAATAACGGGACGGTGGGTAAAGGAACCTTCCAAGTTCCTACCATGCCTAGTAATGGTTACATCAATATTAAAAGTTACTTTACACAATTTCCAACCCCCTTGGATGTCCAAGTCCTTTCACCCAAAAATTGAGAATATCAACAGAAATAATAGACAGATTAGACTATCCTCATGTTTGTATCAGCCAACTTTTGGGCTTCCCGTTAGTAGTGTTCTAAAAAGCTTTGATGAAACTATGTTCCCATTCATCTTATTGTTCTTGGATGTTTCAAGTGGATTTGCAAGCCAGCACTTGAGCACACACCAAATGCACCCATTATAATATCGTTTATTATATGTGAATTAAATTATAGTCAACTTCTGTGTTGATAAATTTATCAAAATTACATATGCAAGTAAGCACTTGAACATTATCAAAGTTAAAATTTTGATAATGCCAATCATTAGTATAGTAGGACCAAAATCAGCCTTGCATCAAAGATGACGTGTAAATCAAACTATCTTTGTAACTAGATAACTATTGTTTCACTATCAGGCTTGTGGAAGAAAACCACGAACTGGCTAATACTTTTAGCTAGCAAATTGTTGTATTACAGTTTCCTACGTAGCCTGGTTTGAGTAGGATTGGGGGAAAAATATCCAGAGTTGAAACTAATCTAAGGTAATTGGTTGGGTTATTGTTGGTTTAGCTTGGATTTGGTCCAAGATCACAGACCTATGAAAAAAAAAAGAGGGGGGGGGGGGGGGGGGTTGCCTATATGTTAATCCACTTAGCCTCTTCTTCACGTTTGGTCCACTTAATTCGTTTAAACCCACTTTATCACCACTTAACATAACACTTGTTAACTAGCCATTTGGTAGAAAATTAAAGGATTGGCAGCTCAATTCTTATACTAGAGCAATGCCCATTGTTAGGTAAAAAAGACGACCCAACTTACTTTCCAAACATGCTTAATGACCAATGAAAAGTTATAAGATAAGGCACGAGTTTTAAAATAAAAAAATTGCAGTTGAAAACGAGGGGCATGCCAACACCCGAAATATAACCTTGAGATGGAAAAATAGCAGTTGATTGAGAAAGGCATACCAGCAGGGGGAATCCCACAACGATTGCTCCAGCAGCGCTCACAAAGACGGCCAAACCAGTGAAAGCCAATGAACTGGAAGCATCAGCAATCATACCCATTTCATATGCACCAGCACCAGCAGCCCCTCCTAGCATTGTCGCCGTGACCAGAAGATAATTCAAAGGCCAGGGAACCTGAATGTACCGCGCAAAGGAATGGAAAACAACCCTGACCTCCAAGCATATTACAACAATGACCAAAGCAACAGCACCATTCACTAGTCGGATACTCCGCAGTTGGTGTTCACTCTTGGTGACCCACCAAAGAGCCCCCCTCGTGGAGGCATATAGTTGAAACAAAAAAGGAATGAAAAAAAGAAGGAACAAGTCACAAACTGTAGAAGCGGATGAAAATACAATCGAATAGTGAGATGCAATGTGAAACATCAGAGGGAAGAACAAGAGGTTCAACGTGTGTAAGCAGCTCTCGAGCTGGCCAAGGATTAAATTATCATCAGGAACTTCTCCTCCATGGTAACTCACTTCTTGCTTCAATTTAAAGGATGAAACGCGAGGAATGGAGTATAGCCAGTAGAAAATACAGTTAAACGTCATGTGATAGTAGGAGGCATTCACCATACCAACTGCAGACACAGTTGCCCAGCTGAAAAGGACCGAAGCTATGTAGGGGATGCAGGCAAAGAGAAGACGCTCCAGAGCGAGGACGATGGTTGGATATTCGATTTGAATCCACTTAAACTGAAGAGACGCCCAAACGCCGATCAAGAAATTAGCCAGGGCGCATACAAAACAGGCAAGGAGACCAAGAGGGATCGAATTGAAGGTCAGAAACAGAGACGAACTAAAGAAGAAAGTGATCTGTGCAGATATGAGAGAAAACCAAACGGCGAAAAAGGAACCAGACTTGAAGTTGAGTGAGTCGAGAATGTAAGCGATCATAAGGCCTAGGGTTAGGGCGGCAACGACTGGAGTTCCACCGAGGTCGAGGAGAAAAGCAGCGCATGGGACAAGCGCGATAGCGATCCTAGCGTTGTGTACGAAAGATGAGGGAGCGAAGCGAGAGTTTTTGAGAGATCGGCGAGTATTGGTGCTGCCGTTGGCGTAAACAGGGCTAGGGTTCCGTTCAGGAGAGTAGCCATTGTTGAAGGTGGTAGGGAAGTTTGGGGCGCTCATGGATGGGGAGATGTAGGGACGATAAGAACGAGGTTGAAGCTCCGGCGGCAACATTTCTGCCGGGAAAAGGGAAATCGGATCTGTAAGGAGTGGAGCTGAGCCGGAAAGTGAAAAGAGTAGTAGGTTTGATCTCAGAGGGGGTTGGGTGACGTGTTTGCGAGCCTCACCACCGTTGGATTGTATTCACTGGACCCACCCTCTTTCTATCAATCAAAACCACGTCCATTTGTTGACTTTCCTGTAATTTTTTGCTTAATTGACCATTGACGAATGCCAAATCTCATACAAAAATGTTTTATTTTATGTAATCGCATAGTACAGCGAGATACATTTCGACTTAAATGTTTCGTTTATTTCTTCGTTATTATAATACAATTTTATATGGTTTTAAAAAAACGATAATGTTTTTACGTTTGCATAAGATATAAATATAAAGATATCATAAGAATTTGAAAAAAATATATTGATATTCATATCAAACTAACTATTTAAAATTTCTATTTTTTTTGTGTAATTTTTATAATTTGATTTAGGTTTGATAACGAAGTAATTTAATTTAGATTTAATAATATAATTTTTTATAAAGATAATAATTAAGTTATGTTAAAACTTAATGGTTATCCTAATTTGATTTTAAATATTTTATATTTAAAATGAGATGTTTATCATGTATTATATTATGTTTATCTGTAATTAGTTACACGAATTCAAACATGAAGTTTTAACAAATTGTACTTACAACCAATTTACTTGTAATCTTGAATTTTAATTAATCTGCATCAATAAACAGTACTTTGTGAACCCTCTGTTTTCGCGCAATGAGATATTTTTCCCCATATTTTCCAAGCCCCAACACATAGTAACTTACAAAGAATATATTGGACCAAAATTCAACCTTAGATAACTAAATTAACTGTGACAATCAAACGAGAAAAAATACGAAGTCGGTAACTAAATAGAACAAAAACAAATGTTTATTCGAATAAAATTATATACAAAATAAATATAATATGTTCTACACATATGTTGATGTTTAACGATATTATTGTAGTTTAAATGATTTTTTTCCTCGTCTATCTATTACCATTTTCATTACACGTTCTTTTAATAAGAGTTATATGATTTGGATAATTACCCGTCTTGTTACCCGTTACTTAAATTGGATTAGGTAATAACCCTTACCTATCCATACCTCACTCCTTGGTAGTCTTAAACCCAACTGATCCCATAGGTAGCGTTTTGGTATGCAGACATAATTGGACAGAAATGGACATGACAAGAGGGTAGTACTGGACATGACAGGAGACGAGATAGGACTTACGAAACCCGCCTCTCAAGATACCAATATGTGGGAACATTTTTTGTAACGGGGTACTTGAGATTGAACCTAGGGGTGCTCAAAAACCCGACCAACCCGATCAATCCAACCCAACCCAACCCAACGCGAAATAACCCAACTCAAAGCAACCCGATGTCTAATCGAGTTGTAAAATTGTCAAACCGTAGGTATTGGGTTGCTATTATTTGAACTCAATCCAACCCGATGAACCCGATATTCTTTTATTTATTGGATTTAATATGATTGTTGAATTTCTATTAATATATACACCAGACAATTACACTATCATGTATGTTTTTCATATACACATATTTTCAATCTATTCACATCTCTATATAACTAATTCATATATGTTCAATAACTGTGAACATATATTAAATTGAGAAAATAAACTGAATGCAATATACGTAAGAACTATTGATAAGTTGTATCAAATGGTTGATGATGAAAAAGAAATTATGAGTAGAGAAATAACATATTCAAGGTAAGAAGAATATTTTAATGTACCAAAATATCAACCCGACCAACCCGTACGAGTTGGGTTGGGTTGGGTTGTATTAAGATTTTTTAAACCGCAAGCATTTGATTGAGTTGTTCAAATGTCTTCAACCCGATCAACCCAACCCATAAACACCCCTAATTGAACCCATGACCTATCTTGTATTTAATCAAAGTCACTCATCCATTTGTTAACTAAACTACACGTTAAAAGCTAAAAAAATATTACTCAATGAAATGCAAAATAAAATAAAATAAAATAAAAAAATGTTATTATTATTTTTTTTTATAAAATCTCCACTTAAAAATGGGTACGGTTTTTTAGAGAAGGCATGGCGGATGGGCTTTAATTCTAATGGGCCTGTGTCGGTTTCTGTTGGTACATCTCCCCTCTCTCAAATGGTTGGCATGCATTCAGTTTGCCTAGGGTTTGTTTAGGGTTTTTTTCTGTGTGCAGCTGCTTCTTTCGCCATCATCCGTCGTTACATCTCCAAACAAGATGGTGAGTTCTTCGTTAGATGATCTTATCAACCATGATTGATTCATAATCCTTCTTTGAATGCAATTTCTATATGTATTTTGCTTCTTTTGATTCATGCGGATTACGTTTATATGATTTGTTGAATGATACAACCGATCTACTGACCATTACAGGTTTTGCCAAACGATGTTGATCTGCTTAATCCACCAGCTGAGTTGGAGAAGAGGAAGCATAAGCTCAAGCGTCTTGTCCAGTCTCCAAACTCTTTCTTCATGGTATCCTTCTCGTTTCTTCACTTCGTCTTCTACAGTTTTGAATTTTTCATGTTATTTTTTACGTATTAACGAATATCTGTTTAGTTTTTCGCCTAACAAAACCCTAGTTTGATGAAACTTTGCTCTAATTTTGTTCAATTCCATCGATGCAGGACGTGAAGTGCCAAGGTTGTTTCAACATGTGAGTATTCGTATACAATTAAATTTTCATTCAGTGTTTTGCATTTCATCTTCTCTTCCATTTCTCTAATTTTACATGTTTGTAATAACAGAACAACTGTATTTAGCCACTCTCAAACGGTGGTGGTATGTGGGAACTGCCAGACCGTGTTATGCCAGCCGACCGGTGGCCGTGCTAGGCTCACCGAAGGTTGCTCTTTCCGGAGGAAGGGCGACTGATCCAAGGGAATCCATTTTGCTGCAATTATTATGGTGTTTTGCCTAATCAGAAGCTGTCTCCGTTACAAATTGCAAGTTGAGTCTCTTATGCTTAGCGTTTTACTGTTTCTTCCTTATGGGAACACAAACATCATGTTAGTTTTGATAACGTTGATTCCACCCCCCTGTAATGGCTGAAGTTTTGTTTTTTTTTAATATTATCTATGGATGCATGTTTTGACTACTTCTTCAACATATACCTTTTGGCATTTCATTGCATTTGTCACTATATCTTTTTATGGGTTCATTTGGGCAAAAGTTAATTACCGGCAATCTCAACTGCCCCACTCGGAACCCACCTCCGCCTCCCCTTCCCCCTCCAAAGACACCAATGTGAAGTGGCATTTTTGGCTCACCCAGTCAGAGGCCAGCGGAGGGTCTGGGATGAACGTAGGATCTATCTTATATTTGGACAAAGTCATCTCATCCTTTTGCCAATTGAGTTACACGGCAGAGGCTTCTGGTTCATTGCGAATAATATGGCAATGATGATTGATGAACACCTTGTGGTTGGATTTCATCAAAAGTTTGCAATTTTTCCTTCAAATATTTACTAATTAGATGGATCCTATGATGTGTTTATTTTGGCCATTTTTGTGTTTTTTGCTTGTTGATTGATTCATGTGGTTTGTGAGAACGTTGGATTGAATACAAAGGGAATTCTTGAACATGTTTGAGTGCTACTTCGTAGGAAAAAACATGAATGTGACGTGCAAAGTGCAACTCGACCAAATCAAGATTTTGTTGACCTGCAAACAAGCAATCAGAAGATTTTTAGATCCCCATAACATTCATACTTCTGATCCCTTTTGATTTCTTCTTTCTAATGCTTTCTAATTCATCTGATTTTAAAAATTTTGAACTTGTACATCTCAAGTATGCTACATGTTCTTTTGGACTTGTTTTTCTAATGTAAATTTGCTAGATTTGGTGGGATGTGGAATTCATTTACATTCCAATCTTGTGTTTTGAGTCCAAAATTGAAATACAGTGATTTCAATGGAAATCCCATGTATTAGGATATTTTTGTAATAACGTTTTAACAAATGTTCAAAATATTTGTTTTATAATCATCAATTGATAAAAGGCGATTTAATTATTCTTAATTTATCTATGCTATATTATAATGCATTTGGCTAAAACTCTTAAAAACTCTTAAACTCTTAAACTCTTAA
>NC_037542.1:13111901-13164444 GCF_001531365.2 Cynara cardunculus var. scolymus | reverse complement strand
CACATAAAGTCATATTATAACATCGACTGAGATAAATAATAAAATGAAATATTAAAAACACGATGTATCTCGCTGCATTGCGCGAGTACGCTTCTGGTATTAATAAATTATGTATAGAACATGAGATTCAACTTTGTTCCAAATTCTAAAGAAAAACATCAAGAACATTGGATCAACCCAGGCGCATCCTTTGAACTTTGTGTTCCTACTCGTATATCCTTCCCCTGCATGGAGTTTGAATTCTTGTTCAATGAAGGGTTGAAGGGCTTACTGTGTAATTGATATTTGATAAGATTATGGTGGTGAAAACAATCATACTGCTTCTTCTGTATTACAAAGAACCATATAAATGATGCTTGAAAGCAACTGATGTCGGACAAGACGAGAGAAGATTTAGGGTCTACTTGTTAGCAATTTAAAGAGTTTAATGAGACTCAAAGCTTATTCAGAATGACCGGTAGTGGCTTAATGATATATAAAGTGACTTATTCAGTAAGTTTTGGTGTTGGGTAGAAAGTCAAGTTGTTTCCAAACCCAATTAGAAAACATGGTTCTTCCGTATATGAAAAAATCATTTCAAACAAAAACCTTCTCAATCTACACAAACCAATAACTTTATCCTTGCAACATTTAATGAAAAACCAATCAAACTTTCCTTAAAAGCTCACATACGGTTTCTTTTAAACGAAAATAACAAGAAACTACAAACTGTCAAATGGAATGAAACTTGGCATATTTCTGAACCCACAATGGAACGTCGACGCCTATTTTCATTTGGTATAATTGAATTCCAATGTTTTTGGATCCTAAAGAAACAAGTCATTTTTAGCATGGTGTTAAGAGAAGTATGGCATATACAGGAGAAGGGTGCATCATGTGACATTGGACATTCGTGCATCAAAGATGATTAGTACATAAACTTATTAAATCCAACTTCACGAGGTTAGTGGCGGCTACTGTACAATAATTTCACCGCTCATTCCATCCTCATTCCCACGTCATCAAATCTTTTCCTTTTCTTTCCTTTCTATACATACAACTACTAATTGAAAAGCTGGGTGCTAGTTGTGTTCCATTATTCCGTTTTCAGCTGGTGGCTTGATGAAGATGGTGCTTTTCCGTTCGCATTCCCGTTCCCATTTTGTAGATAGAGGCTGTTCGCCACCAACGAGTCGCTCACCAACCCCACATCAACATCGTCAAAGTTAAGCGTCCCTCTCACCTTCCGTCTACAAAATCATTGTTCATTTTCAATCAAATTTTAGTAATGCATTCACAATATTACTTTACTATTGTAATTGGTAATGGTTCATACCCGTTCAACCGATTGTTGATGGCAGTCAAGTCTTTCGATGGACTCTGGTAAGCATGAGTGCTCTCCCCAACACATGCATAATAGCTTTTCGATCCATGAGATATTAAAGCATCCATCTGAATACCCACAATACACTTGCCAATCTTAATCAAAACCCTTCACACATATATACATATATATATATAGAGAGAGATATAGATATATGTATAGGGTACAGATAGATACATAGATGCAGACACTAAATACCTTGGTTGATCGCAATGGAGACACATATACATTGTGTACTGCAGATACCTTCTTCGGGGACATATCAGGAAGACTCGGGAATGAAGATACCTTGGGTGACCCAGGGCATGGACCACCTAAAAAGACGAAACTCGAATGAGAGGCAAATCATGTGAACAAATCATAATCAGTACAAACTTTTTACCTTCATCATTATTGTTTGCTTCTGAAACCTGATTAGGGTTTTTAGCAACTCCTACAGGGGCAAGCTCCACTAACAGTGGCTTTGCAGCTGGAATGAATGTTTCATTGTAGAACATTATGATATCAACATGATCCTGCCCTGTTTTCTGTTTCAAAAACCCATCCGAAACATCTCTAAGTAACTGCCTCAAACATCCAACAACTAGAAGAGCCTTAGAGATGAGACATGCATACCCCATTGCGTCGAGAAGATGACCTGTCATCAACAAATACCGCACGGAAAACTTGGGGTTTACAATGTGGTTGCTTTCTGTAGTTGTAGATGATTTCTTTAAAAGTTAAGCTCAGTTGCGATATCTGCAGGTCAGGACAACAAACAAAAACAATTATACATTGTTATCACATGGTTGTATCTAGAAGTTTTGAAATGTATCTAGAAGCAAACCTTTGCAACTCCATAGAAACAACACAGGATGATCTGGTCAATATGGCGGTTGAAAAATAGAGCTGTACGCTGACTGAGGATCTGTTGAAAAAGACAGTATACCCTCTCTCTTATTTGTTGCGACAATTGCAGCCTTTCAACCATCCCATTGATTCTAACAGCAGCTAACTTTACAATCTGGTCAGAGAAAACCACGAAAGCTGTCAGTTCATACCTTCAAATGATTGATAGATCAGTCAATTATTGAGCTGCATTCTTTTAGAGCCCCAATCCATTACAGCACTTCAGATAAAGACTGAAAGAGCTTAAAACTAGCACAAGGTTTAAACTGTCACCATATCGACCATTTCAACATTTTACCTTAAAAAACTCATCTTTTAACAAAACTAAATAGAGGGGATTAGAGCAGTGCCAAACATCATCACCCTCTTTTTGTTTTTAATCAAAAGACACCCTTCTTTTAAACTAAACATAAATCAGATCTTTCTTTCCCTTGAGTTGCTGGTTTCTGTATCCCAAATTGATTTCTTAATTTCCTCTTAGCTACTTTCAAGTGCCAGACGTCATCACCCTCTTTTCTTGTCTTGTTTTTTTAATCAAAAGACACTTTCTTCTGAAATCCTGATCTCCTTTTTGTATTTCAAACCCCATTGTTCTCAATATCCCCTCTATATCTCTATGTAATTCAAAGCTGCTAATTTCATGATTTATGTTGATTAACTAATGAAAATCATTCTGATCTTAAGCTCAAAACCGGTGATGTTCATGACCCAAGGAAAAAAAGCATAAAGAATAAGCAATCTTCTGGATTTGTGACACTAAAAGGAACAAGAATATTGAACTTGTGAACCTCTTTAAGTATTTGATCTTTTGGACCGTAGTTAGAAGTTAAAATTCAGCACCTTGCTAAAGAATAGATTTACGGATGTTTCTGCACATGTTTCTCCTCTACCAGTTGGATTCGGCCTTGTTGGACTGTTGAGAAGAATCCAGATCTCAGTTAGACGACAACTTGAACTATTAAGAATTAGAAGCAGTGTGCACATAAATGAACATATCAATTCTTGCCATGGTGACACCATGGTTTCTACTACCTGGCAAACGCAGACTGCAAAGCAGGCGATAGTAGCTTTGACTTGAGATTATTTATTCCTAGAAGGCGATCCTTGACTGGTGATGTGAAGGAATTCCGTTCAACCAAAACACTTCGATACTCTGTGCAAACTCTCTTTGGTGACCGAAGATCACAATTCTTACCTGAAAACATGCAATCGGATGCATTAGCTCTATTTGATACAAAACCAAGCCATTCATGCTTAAATCATTGAACTTTTCTTTTTATAGACGTTCCAAAGAAATTCATGAGGTGGGGTAGAACTGAAATTACTTTCTGCCCAGAAATTCAATAAATAATACTCTGTTCAAGGTGTTATTTTGATGACTGGATTCTAGAAACCTCTAATGAACAACAGCAGCTGCTACAAGACCAAGAAACTTGGAAAGAATCGGCTATTCTATTAATTTGAAAAGGTTTATAAAACTTCTGTTTTATGCTAAATCGTCCACAACTATAGGAACAGGGATAGTACATAATAAACCTCTTCAGTTTAGCACCAAATAAAGCTATCAATGTCTTTAGTACACATACATGTTCATGTTATAAGAGGAACAGATTAATATACATATATGCATGTTATATCGTAGATATTATAAGTTAGGGAGTATGGAATCAACAGTTAACCTGGTGAGCTTTCACGCTTCTGCAATGAAGGAACAGGTGGCAATCCTCCACAAGACATGTTAACTTGCAGTGCAATTGCATCCAAAGATGGCATGGGTTCTGCCAACAACCCAAGACGGTTGATTTCTGAAGAAAGCACTGGTCTTGCCACTGTCAAAGAGTTGTACATTGAGGAGCCTTTTTCCCACACCATGCTTTCCAAAAGACGTTCTTCCAGAGAATTCAGATGTCGCCTCAACTCTCTTGGAAGAGATTCTTCATGTCTGATGAAGCTTTCTATAACCTTACTAAGATCAAAAGCAGTAATTCCCGTTCTTTCCAGAACAGCGGGAAACAACATTGTCACTGTTTTATGGGTAGCAAGAACCAGTTCTGCTGAACATGCTAGCATACACCTGTGAAACCTCTCATTTGTTAGCAAGGAGGTTAGATTGTTACCATGCAGTATTTGGGACTCTGCTGTACACATTGCTTGCAAAACTCTATAGTATAACTTTGATGCTTCCAATCTACGCTGTTCAGCCCAAATATTATCCATCAGATTAGTACTCTGAATGTTTGCCATAACACTTCGATCACCCAAACCACTGCTAGGAAAAATAGCCTCCAATATTACCCGTGCCCTCCTTATGACATCACTAGTAACATCCTTGTCACATGATGACAAGAACCGCTCCAACTCTACAGAAGGTTTTGATGGAAGTGGAGAAACATTAGTCCGGAGCCATTTTGCAGTAGTCATCGCCGTGCTAACAGGAGTAGCTATCATCTTTGAATTAACACCACCCAGACTTCCATTGGTATGAGATGCTGAGGGAGACCGATAAGGAGAAAGTGGACTCGTAATTGTCTTTGTTGGGGAGGTCATTAAGTCAAACTTCCTCTACAGAACAAGAAAAATCAAACCATAAGTAAGTAGCTTTAGGCTTCTACCGCAGCAAGTACTACTGATAGGTACCTTGGTTCCACTAGTATTAATTGCACCACCAGACAAGCTGCTTGAACCTAGTAGGCTTTCATCATCATCAATGAACATCCTTTCATCTAATTCGCCTTCCTGGCATATCGCTGCATCATAATCCTTTTCTAGAACATTTAAATTGGAAGATAAAGATGATTCCTCCAATAAATCTTCAAAATATGTCAAGCCATCTGTATTTTTAATTGGATACATATCTCAATTAGTACTCATTATACAGTGCATATGACCAGTAATGTAATTCAAGAGTTCTTAAGGTGAACCTGTGTCAATATTGTCTAAGTTCCCATTTGGACATTCTGATGCCAAGCAAGGCTTTTTTTTCAAAATTTCTGCCACTACATTATTCGTCTTAGCCATTGTTTTTCGCAACTCCTCCTCTGACGTCTCATACATGTTACAGAGTGATGCAAGCAGGTCCACACCTTTGTCCTTCTTAACTGTAAGTTATCCATGTTTGCATAGTCATTTTTACAGTAACCAAAGAGAAACATAATTTTTAACATATAAATTGAGGAAATAAATGATGAACAAGGTTACCAAAGCGTGAAGAATCATTAAGAGAAAAGTTTCTGAAGCGAGCTGGAATATGAATGATCAAAATTGCCTGCCACAGGTCTCAGAAATGTCAAGAAGTCCCATTTTCATATATCAATAACTAAACTCAAAGGATTCCTAAACCAAGAAAAGATTCTGCATATTGAAAATCTAATATGAATTATATAAGTGAACAGGCAAATCATGTATACCTTCTATTCATCAAGAGTACTTTATACTTTATTTGGTCCATAATCATTAGAAAAAAGAAAAGGATCAATGCTCGTAATAACACTAACCAGGATCGAGACCAATCCATTAGTGCAAGTGACCAAGTCCTTGAAACGACTGAATGCATGGACTCGAAGAGCCAAAAATAGTAGCCATCCAAAACGATGGCAATCTGATATGTAGTCTGGAGAATTGGCAACAATTGGCTGACCATCAACATTAGCATGGGTTGCTAGGAAAAGTCCCCGAAATGCACGTTTATAGTACCTTGTATCAGAAAAATCAAGGTTTCGAAAGATCATCAAAAAGAAATTTCACTAAACAATTAATGAAGTTGAGGTACGGGAATAACGGTTGAAGTCAAATACATATTTATTGAACAAATCATTTACATGATACGGATGCTTTACATTGAAACAACGCCGATAAAAGGGCCTCCACAACAAATTAGAGAACCACTACATATGTTGATATAATTCCAAATAATATTTTACTATAACAAGCAACATGTCAATAATTGAAAAGCCGCCCAAAAATAAGATAAAAATCCTCTATAGAATAAAAACATTAATGTTCTCCATGGCAGACTAGTTAGATCACACTTTATTTTATTATTGGAATTTGACTTCGACTTTCACTTTTATCCTCGACAATAAAAGATAATTCCCTCCTAACAAAAGACGCGGCCTTTAACTTGGCATGTAGTTTTAATAAAATCTTTGACTAATGGTCAAATACCTAAAACACTCCTTAACAAGAAAAAATTAGTGGACCACAATCAATCTCACCAATATCTTCTAATTACCCGCTAATAGACAAACCGATAAACTGGCAAAAGAAACTTTCTAAGAAAGAAAACATTGCATTTATTGGAGCAACCAATGATAGAAGTATTGCATTTTCTCAGAACGATAAGAAAATCATTTTAAAGATAGTTTTATCAAACAGACCCACCCCTTACAGAAAATTTTGAGAAAGGGATGCACAATCAGCAATTCAGTGAGAGGGCCGCAAAGATATGCTCTACAACAACTCACCACTACATGGATGAAGTTTCAGCTAACTAAAGCAGCAATAAGTTCACATATGACTACAAGGAGACCATATACAGAAGTTAAATACAGATAAAAACAAGCAAACTGTTCCCAGACTTCTTTTTGAGTCATATCGAGCCTATAAACTTAAGTTCTCATAATGTGTATGCCACATGGATTGGCGCAAGGAAAGAAAGAGAAATGGCATAAGTTACAGAAGATAGTGCCCAGCATGGGATGGAAGTTAATACTATTTCCTGAATTGCTAATGGTGGTATCAACACTTCCCAAGCAAAAAGCCGATTGAATAGTCATATCAATATTGTCATTTCCTTTTTGCGGTGCGAGCCACAAGGTAACTTCAGTGTTCTCTGCCAGAGCCAACTAGCCTTCATAAAAAAAGTTTGAAAGTAGGTAGAGCGACATACCACAAACTTTATATCACTAAACATGGCATCAACCAACAAGAACATGTAAATGGAAGAGAGAGAAAGAGAAAGCAACCCACTTGCTTAAAAGGCTGAGATGCACAAAATTGGCCTGCAACTCTTTAGCCTGATAAAAAATCATGAAGAAAAGGGAGCTTAATACAAGTTGAAGCATTATAGAGCCAAATAGACATATAGAGGCCAATTGAAGACTCCATTTAGATAATCTTAATTCTCGGCTACATCAGTACCTGAAGTCTACTTTCCCAATCAGAACCATAGAGATTGCTTAAAATGGGACCAATCTTGACTATAAATTGAGGTAGCTCTTTAAAGAAATCTACAAAACTGAGATAAGAAAGACTAGTTGATTAGCACATGACAAAATTGACCAAAAGACAATCCTATTCGGTTGAATCACGACAACATACTTCAGTTTTGCCACTCTGAGTATCCGGCACATGTTGAGACCATTCTCATTAGTACTAGTAGCATCTTCTGCAGCATCCCTCTGGCCTAATCTTTTCAAGGAGAATAAGAGAAATGCAAACCAGTAGTGCTCCGCTTCCTCGGGCTAAATGAGGAATGCAAATATAAATATCAGCAACTAAAAAAAAACCCCTCAAATTCTGAAGTTAAATGTAAATGTTGCATAATACCCTGTTCAGGAAAAAAACAACATTGCTATATAGATCTTTAAAGTTGTATAATCATAAATAGCTTCGCTTTATGACCATCATTTTGAGCATGACACGCGCCAATAGAAAAATATCCAAATTTAGGACCCAGAAACTATAAATCTGAAAGAAAAACAAGAGAAATACCGTCCCACTTCC
The DNA here is from genome assembly GCF_001531365.2 of Cynara cardunculus var. scolymus. Lineage (NCBI taxonomy): Eukaryota > Viridiplantae > Streptophyta > Magnoliopsida > Asterales > Asteraceae > Cynara > Cynara cardunculus. Next base: position 13,156,469 of record NC_037542.1, on the reverse strand, counting down.
AAGACTTGATGCATTTGTCAAGAAAAGATGTTTGCTTTGTTTGAACAGCTTCATCGCTTCTTCTAAAGGGTTATCATCCATTGTCAATCTACCCTGTAGGAACACAAAACTGAACAAGTCAGATAACCAATAAAGAGACCACATACAAAGTCTTAAAATTTGAAATAAATCAGATAAATTAACAATCGAAGAACTAAATCCCAAAAGAAAGAGTAACATAAATTCTTCCAAAATAACCAAAATATAATGAAAGATCGAAATAAAACCTTGCAAAAGTCTCGGAATCGAGCTTCAATGGTAGCTCCGTTTTCCGTAGAGGAATCAGCGGTAGTATTTAGAGGCTTGAGGTCTTCCATCCTCGACACAAGTAAACCTGCCAGCAATTTACCACAAATATTGGGAACAAAAAACTGACCAGATATCTGATTCATAGAAATTATAATAAGCGAATTGCACTATATGAAGTACGAATATATCAAAACGATAACAAACAACTCTATTTTCAGAACACTCACAGATAGAGATTAAGGCGTTTGTAATTTTCCATTACGCCTTGTATGGATTAAGCTACTTGTATAGATTAAACTAGATTGTTGTTTGTTATTTGTGCTGAATATGCAATTTGAATGACAGAAATGACCATTTTAAGAGTTGTTTTAAATAAAAACACCATTATCTAACATAATGACACAAATTCATTACCTAATGAGAGGAACACATGAAATCCATAATGATTCAAAAAGCAAACAACAACAATACTAATGTGATTCAAGAAGCAACAGCAATACTAGTGTGATCCAAGGCATCCATAGTGATTCAAAAAGAAAGCAGAAACATCAATACTAGTGGGATTTGAGAAGCAACAATGATGTGAGTGCATAAACAACCAATGTGAGCATAGAAAAACAGAAACAGCAATACTAATATAATTCAAGAAGCAAACTGCAACAGCAATACCAATATGATTCAAAAGCAACAGCAATATAAGCATAAAAAGTAAAGCAGAAAGAATAACCATAAACAACGTCAAGTCTTCACATTTTTACAGCAAAAAACATCAAGCAACCATTCCATACAATCCACCGAGACTGGTGGTCCAAGTTTTTTGAATAAAAAACCACTGTAATTCAAGAAAATCAAACATAAACCAGAAAATCAACCAATGTGATTCAATAAAAAAAAGATGTACTCACAGAAGGGTTTTGCAAAAAAAGCAAAAGCATGAACAGATCACTACTTTGATATACTCAAAGAAGAGCTCGCCAAAAGCAGTAATTACTGATTTTTGTTTTTTTTTTGTCTTTTTGTCAACCATGAACACAGAACTAATTTGATGACTCTTTTTTAAATAAAGAACTAATTTGACGACTCGATGCACTCACAGAAGGGTTAGGCAAAAAGCAAATACAATAGATCTATCACAACAGCAGCAGTGGCAAGCAACATCAAGCCAAAGCACCGCAGATCGAAAGAACAGCAAGCAACAGCAAGAAGAACAGAAATGGAATCAGTGAGATGAAGAACGAAAAAACATACCGGCGAGATAGTGAACGGCAAGGGAGAATCGTCGATTTAAAGGAGAGGTCTCTTTTAAGGCAGATGCGTCGATTAGAGAGAGTGGAAATTGATGGATTCAGCAAGCCCTAGTTTTCCCTCTGCTTTTGGGGATCCGGCGGTACGGTCGCGCGGGAAAAACAACAAATATAGCATGACCTAATACCATGTCACTCATGTATATCATACATGCATGGACCACCAATAATTTAGTGACACCTGGCACTGGGGTTTTTTTACCGCCAAAACCGGTCACTGTTTACGAGAGGGAAAAATCACATGCATCGTGGTCCATGGTTGTTATCCTGTCTTGTGTAACACTCTAACATCTCCCAGTTTTAAGGGTTGCGATTCAAGTTTTCTCCAACAGAGCTTATCACAGCCATTGAATTTATTCTGTGTGACATTAATTTTTTTTTAACAATTTCTCTTATATAATCATTTTTTAAGTAAATAATAGAGTGAATTACAGATTTGGTCCTTATGGTTTAATGAAGTTGTGACTAGCGTCTCTAAATTCGAAAAATTATAGATTTGGTCCTTATAGTTGTCATTTTTTATGACTACAATCCCTCTCGCTAACCTTGTTAACGGTGGGACCCATTCTGTTGATTGTTTCTCTGCCCCAACTCTAACAAACTGGTTTTTTTTTCTCACAGGATTATGGAAATCATTAGATTCTTCTTCCTTCTTTCAGACTGTCTACGAACCCTTCTACTCGTATGTAATTTTCTATTTTTTTTTTGAACCAAAAGAGAAAGGGAAAACACTCGCAAATTTCACACTTTCCGAATGTGCCATTTTACCAAATGTGAACTCTGTTAACTTAAAAGCATTTAAGTCTTTATATAAAATAATTAAACGTAAAAAAATTCAAGTAAAATTATATCATATAATATTTAAAACATATGAAAAAACGCAAAAATACTTCAATTAAAAAAATTAAATACATATAATATAAATATAAAATAAAATAATTTCATATAATATATTTTAGTTTTCAAGTTTTTAATAAAACCTAAGAAAAATTGTAAAAGGGCTCAAATTCCCCTAAGTTAACAATCCCGTTAACAACATTAGTAAGAGGAACCATAATATAACAAAATGACAACCACATGAATCAAATCCGTAATTTTTCGAGTTTAATGATCTTGTTAAACCACAAGGACCAAATATGTAATTCACTCTAAATAGTAAAAATATATATTAGGGGTTGTTTGTTTTCCTCTTAATAGTTCTATTAAGAGGCAACCATTTAATCGTTAAGAGATGAATCTTGTTTGGCAAAAAAAAAAAAAAAAACCCGCCTCTTAATGGTTCTAAAACCCTCTGAATGATTTTGTATCTTGAATCTCCCTTAACCATTAAGAACCCTAATTTCATTGCACACAATTACCAAACAATTATATTTCATTTTGCATTATATCATGAGAGTCTCTTAATCATTCTGACCACTTAATCATTATATACCAAACCATTCAACAATTGTCAAACAGCCCCTAACCGTTTCCTTTTAAAAAAAATAACAAGTTCTCCTAACTTTTTCCTAATTATATATTAAATTAATATAATAAAAATAACGGTTAATTATCAATTTAATGTATATCATAAATTAAAATTTAATGCTCTTTTTTACGGTTGTTTTAATTTGATCTTGTCACGCCCTGCTTCATAAATATATAAAAAATGTTCAATATCTTACAAGTATATGAACGTCCTTAAAGTAAGACATCGCGATTGTGGTAAAAAAACTGAACATTAACCTTTTATTTAACTATTACCACTTATAATTTTAATGTTCTTGAATACATTTTGGTTTGACAACGTTGTACAACGATACTGTATAAATAGTTAATATATGTATGTTTGCAAAATACCGGTGGATATGATGCGTTACTGTAGACACTTAAAGGATATTTGATCGTAAAAACAATGTAACGAAGCCAAATCATGGGTACTTGGTTAAACGTTGTCAGACGCAGAATGATGGAATGGACAAAGAAAATTGAAATGACAATACTTTTGTACAATATTACGGTCATATATAACTCGTTATAGCAGTTGTGGATGCAAATTTTTGTTGAACATATGCACTTTTAAGGTGGATCAAAGGTTCGTAAAGTCGTTTGATGTGTTTTTAGCTGAATTCCACCGTTCTCTCAAAATAACTAAAGTGTTTTTGGTTGGTTTTAAGGGACTTTTTTTGAGGTTTTTTTGTTGATTTCAAGAGACTTTTTTTTCTTTTTTGTGTTGATGTCTCTTGTATTTTTTTTTTTTTTTGATTAACCTGAATATCCAACCCGCTATGCGAGCCGACTAATCCTAAAGCAACCACCTGCTTTGCAGATAGTCCGGAGTTGACAACAAAATGATTGTGTTTAGTGAATGGCAAACATGATAATTGCGAAAAATTTATCAACGTAACTTATATAAACTTGTCAGGGTTCGATTTTTTAAAGACTTTTCATTAAATTATTTGCTTGTAGGGTGAAGAACATTAATGGGAAGAGACTGGTCATATTTTCTCTTTCTTGTTGGTTTTTTTTGTTCTTTAAATTTATTCAAAAAAACCGATTTTTTTAAAAAAAAAATTTGCAACTGGGCACATAAGAAGATTGATTAAAATTTAGATTTAAAGATTTCATCAAAGATGAAAGGTTTGACACATCCGGAGGCCATCTCGTTATGGAACCCAGATGTAACTTGTTAAAACTGATGTTTGTTGGTATGTTTAGATTCGTAAGGGTAAAAATCAGTGTTTTATCTAATCACAGTGTTACGAATGTTATGAATTCACGATTAAAACGAAATTGTAAAATTACTTTAATAAGTTATATTTTAAATATTTAATCAAAAACTATCTTTATAATAATAACTCATATGATTTTTTTCTTTTAATATGAATGTATGATTTTTAATATAATTATCTGATTAGATAATATATAAAAAACATATATGTAATATATAATTCTATATAGACTTAAATACTTTTGGTTCACATAAATTAATAAGTAAGGTCCCTGAAAAAAATTATTAACAAGGGATGTCCCCATATTTTCTTATTTATAACAGATATGGTCCTTGCTCTAACTCATTCAATTAAGTTTTCGTTAGTGAGAGGGCATTTTTGTCTTTTCGCCTTTCTCTTTCCTTAACTACAATTTTCAATAACAAATTTGTTCCATCGTGCTACTTTTAATTTCATAACATATTTGGTCCCTCAAACTAATTTACATTGGTATAACAGATTTGGTCCATCAAACGATATTTTATTTTTATAACATATTTGGTCCATTCCTCAACTTTCACTTTTAGCATTTTATCACTCCATTTAATCAATAAAAATTGGTGGCACGAACATATACTTTCTAAATATAATTACAAAATAATTAAATAAAATATGAAGTTTAGATTTTATCATTAGATATTTTATCTTTTTATAAACATTACTTTCATGAAATCCTTTAACTTAAATAAAATATAATTTTGATAAAATTTTGTTTTAATTAATTGAAAATTTGAAACTAGATACACAACAATTTTTAATGTGTATAATAGTTAACTTATTTAAACTTGTACCTTTATATCTTATTATTTAATATATTGTCAGGTATTTAGTTTTAGAACTTTGTTTTAATTTTCAACCAATTAAAAAACAATTATCAAAATTATGTTTTATTTAGGCTAAAGGAAATTATGAAAAGATAAAACATTTCATGGAAAAAATCTAAGTCTCAAATTTTATTTATTTATTTTGTTAATTATATATAGAAAATATATATTTGTGTCACTGAATTTTATTGATTAAATTGAGGGACCAAATCATAAAAATGAAAGTTGAGAGAAGGACCAAATCTGTTATAAAAATAAAAAAAATAGTTTAAGAGACCAAATCTGTTATAATAATGTAAATTAGTTTGAGGGACCGAATACATTACAAAAGTAAAAGTAGTTTGAGGCACCAGATTTGTTATTGAAAATTAAAGTTGAGAAAAGAGGTGGGTGAATAGACAAAAATGCCCCTCAAAAACGAAAATGAGGTGTTCCTGGTTCCATAAGACTTTTTTTTGAGTTTATTCCAAAAAAAAACATTGAGAAAGGTCAAGCATATATGTTTTATGAAGAAATAAACGGTTTCATTTATGTTATGCCCTGTATTGTGTTCGTTTGTGTTTACAGAGCTTTAACTGAAGTAGTTAGAGTAAGGACCATATACGATATAAAAATGAAACTACAGGGACATTCCTTGTTAATAATTTTTTCAGGGACCTTACTCATTAATTTATGTAAACCACATGGACCAAACCTGTGTTTAACTCTTCTATATATGACATACAAAATTCTCACGTTATGCCACACCTTGAAAGATTGTGTACTGGGTTTTACTGTTTAATACATCAGTTCAAGTGCAGAGATGTCAAAGCCGATTGACATTTAACCCCTAACCACAACTCATTAGTTGATTCTTCAACTTCAGTTGGTTTGGACCTCCACTTAGTTTCACTCAAGCCTAATCCTGGTCATGGATAGATCACCCATGTTTGGGTCCATAAACAGTGACAAAGTGTCTTATGAAGACTCGCTTTCGCTACGGATCCGGTGGGTTCCCTTAACCAAGCCACTACCTATGAGTCGCCGACTCATTCTTCAACATGCTATTGACCACCCCGAGGGACAAGCCCTGAAGCAAAGGACGGGAACAAACGAAATCAATGTGTTCCAATTTATGGCCTTGCACCGACTATCCTATGGACCATCGACTAAACGACCACTGCTTGAAAGGACTATGAACTATTTGGAATGTCTCAAAATAAATACTAATATCATATCCCCGTAATTTTGGGAGAAGGGGTACCTCCTCACAATTAGAATGCTGCAATTTCTTAACTGTCATAGTTTCTACTCCTGCTAATAGTTTAGCACATTCTTTATTATTACTATAAGGGGTCAGTATAGAACGAAGAGGACGATCCTAATGTTGTGTTGTCAAAGCCAACTTCTTGGGTATCAGGCGAAACGTAATAGGCGGATGGAAGCAAGAAAAGGACCAGCTAGCTCACGCAATCAATATATTGTCACCCCATGCATATAATATCGAGTTATTTATATGTTCATCTGTAATGGTAACGAACACATTTTCATTATATTTTTACAAAATTGAACATCAAATAAAACATCATTGCTACAAAAACCAATAAAGATTTTGACGGTATATAACCAATGTAAATGTAAATCAACGTATTTACGTAAATCGTTCACGTTAAACTCAAAGAATAAAACATATCAGACATTTTCAGAATTTAAGTTTTAGTTATTAGATTTTAGTAGATCTGACAAATGAACTCAATGTTAAACATGACCTGACATTTTGTAGTGTTGTTCAACCAACGCACTTAAGATGTCACTTTGCCTCCTTGCACACAAAAATGTAATCCACTTATTATATTTTTTGCTGGTCTATTTTATTACCTATTTTATTATCTGCTTACACATACATACTTTGTGTTGTATACAAACCGAGGGTCCTCACAAAAACAACCATTCGATCTTGATGGTTGAGGTAAGGACGGTGTAGATCCTTGCCCTTAGAGACTATACTTTCAAGTGGAATATTGTTGATTTATTTGGTTTGATTTTTCTATAAAGGATACAAATCTCTCAATACCATCTATATAGTTGGTAAATTAATAGAAATAGTCATTTTTCAGACTTGGTTCAGAAACTTTTTTTAAACTTTGATCCCTCCACAAATAACGGAGGTGCCACTTGTGAAGATAGTGATATTTTTTAAATTATAGGAGAGAAATAACTAAGAGATGAAACCAACAACTGAAAATGACTATTTTAATTAATTTGTAACATTTTTCAATCGCTGATGTCGAACTTTGGAAGTCAACTAGAAAAAAGAGGCATGCAAGCCGTAGATTAGGTTCGAAACACTGAATATTGTCCTTGCTTGTCAGATAAGCATCTCAGTCAGTCAGCAACACAAATGAATAAAAAGTGGTTAACAATTCATATGGATACCTTTTTATATCAAAATAAAGCCAAACTATACATTGAGAATGTAACACGTACGTCTTGATGTTGATATATATGAGAAGGTAATTGACAAATAAGAGTGCATTAACAATGTGAGACAAAATCATATGTTAGCAAAGTAAATAGTATCAAATTTACAAACTTATCTGAGCCGTTCAATTTTTTTGATCACCGATTATGGTTAAATTGGAAGTTATAAAACGGTAAAAAAGAAATTAAATTAAATTAAACGGTTAAAAAAAAGACACCTCATAGAATGTACAAGGATGCATTTAACCCACCCCTTAGTAAAAAGCCCGTAACATATAAAGAACAATAATCCATATAGCATCTCCAACGGTTTCTTTAAAGTCGAGATAAATAAAGTTGAAGTTTTTTGATTTTTTTGTGGGTTTTTAAAGCTACTCCAGGAGAAAATGGATGAAAGGTTGAAATTTTCTCCAAATTTGGAAGATTCTTAAAAAACTTAAGAGGGTCTTTTACCAAACACTTATCTTACGTGATGAACATGGCAAAGATTGAAAATCTTACCCGGTAAGTAAGGAAAAAGCCTCTTGCCCAGTTCGTGCTTACCGAGTAAAAGACGCTTACCAACAATCTATTTTGATTACTGAGAATGTTACCAGATAAGGTAAGTGGTGACTCTTAGCGGTAAGCAATTACCAGAGGTAATTGTTTGGTAAATGACTCCCAAGCAAGAATGGTGATTCATGCCGGTAAGCGTTTGGTAAACAACCCCAAATTTTTTATAATTCGGAGATAACATATGAAACCAATCAATGAAATAAATGAAAGACGTAAACGATAATATTTTTGTTATATTATTATAGATATCAGTAATGGTGAAGGATCGTGTGAGAAAGAGAGTTAAAGTGAGAAGCGTAAGAAGGGATCTGAACCCTTGATCATTTTTAGTCTCTTGCCCAGCCATGAATTGTGCTTCTCACAAGATTTGATCCGTTGCATATCTGTGCATTAATGTGTATCCAAGGATGGAGATATCAATTATCTAGCAACAACAAGAGATCAAGAAGCAAATGGAAAGATGGTCCACCAAATATCTATTAAAATTCATGCTATCAAATAAGCAACAACAATTACAAATAACAAATACCAGCCTAAACTCCTGCTATAGCATCATCAAAACCAGTTCCAAGATTCAATTTCTAATGTAATTAAACATACATGATAATGCAGCATAATGTAATTACCTCAATGCGCAAAAACTGTATCGTTACGTCTGGGTGGTCTATCAGGAATCGATCCAGGCTTGAACTTTGAAGCCTCGTGTCTAGCAAGTTCAGGCGGCACGGGACTATTACTCTGCGTAAGCATCTGTTTAAGATCATAAAACACATCAGTATCATGTAGAGTCAAGAATGTGGTCGCTATACCCGTCTTCCCTGCACGACCCGTACGTCCTATACGATGAGTATACATTTCAATGTTCCCTGGCATATCATAGTTTATCACATGAGCTACGTCAGGTATATCGATCCCACGCCCTGCAACATCCGTCGCTACCAAAACGTTAAATCTTTTGGTCCTAAAACCTTCAAGGCTGATTTCCCTCTGCTCCTGTGACTTGCCACCGTGCAAAGTTGTCACACGGTAACCAGACTTTTCCAATGTTTTTGATACAAAGTCAGCGGACTTTTTAGTGTTTATGAAGACAATGGCGGTCTTATCCACAAGTTCATCCAGCAGTTTTTGCAACCTAGACATTTTCTCCGATTCCTTCACCATGATAACATGTTGTGTAATGAGATCAGTTGCCTTTCCTGCAGTTCCAATGGTCACAACAACAGGGTTCCGTAGATACTTTCTAGCTAGTCTCTCCACAGCTGGAGGCATAGTCGCACTGAACATATAAGTGGTCCGGTATATTCTTTTCTCATCAAGCTCTTCATCCTCATTCTCGGGTTTGAAGTTGCTTGATGGCATTGCATCCAGAACACCAACAACTTGAGGTTCGAAACCCATATCAATCATACGGTCAGCCTCATCCAGAACAACATAGTTACACTGGTTTAACACAGCATAACGCCTCTCTAGGCAATCGATAAGACGTCCGGGAGTAGCAATGACAACTTCACACCCTTGTCTAATCTTGAATCCTTGCTCTTCAATTGACTGCCCACCAACAATGGAAACAACTTTGATGCCTAAATAATGGGCGAACTTAACAGTCTCCTCCTCGATTTGCTGTGCAAGTTCTCGGGTTGGAGCCATGACAACCGCATAAGGGCCCTCGGCCTCATTTTCTTCACTGATGGGAGGAAGTCGGGTTATGTAAGTCAACATAGGAAGAACAAAGGCAGCAGTCTTACCTGAACCAGTCTCGGCAACCCCAATTACATCACGCTGTTGGAGACCAAGGGGAATAGCAGCCATTTGAATGGGGGATGGTGTTTTGTAACCAGCCCTCTCTACCGCTTTCAAGAGCTCAGAACTCAACTTACTTTCAACCCAACTCCTCATGGGCCTAGGGATTTTGGAACCCTTGTAAGATATATTAAAATCTTCCCTGAAGATCCTCCAATCTCTCTCTGTCATCTCCTCGAGTTTCTTCTCCGACCAGTGACGATCAACTCTCATGTCGAATGTATCATACATATCTGCAGCTTCTTCCTTGAGCCTCTGAGCAGCAGCCTCCTCTGGCCTTTCCTCAATCCCATCCTTCTTCCTAATCTCGTCTCTCAACTCTTTCTCGTTCTTTGCAGCCAACTTTTTCTGCTCCCTGCGATCCATACCAGCACGAAAACCTCTTCCAAAGAGGAGACGGGCCTCATGAGGGTTTTGATAGAGAATGTTCATATCACGAGAAGTATCCTCTGTGTTCTCCCAATCGAAGGAGAAACGAAACTTCTCGCTGGGCTTGATTACCCTTTTCTTAGGTTTCTTGGATCCCAAGTACTGCTCCTTGATGGCCTCAAGCTCCTTTTCACGCTCTCGCTCCGCAAGCTTCTCTAAACGGGCTCTTTCCCTAGCCTTGTGCTCTTCATCGCGTTCTCTGTCACGGTTCCGCCGCTCAGAGTCCCGTTCCCTTTCTCTCTCCCTCTCACGCTCCCTATCCCTATCCCTGTCTCTGTCTCTATCACGGCGATCACGGTCACGGTCACGATCGTAATCACGAGAAGAACGATGGTGCCGAGAGGCATCATCGGAGGACAGTGGGGGTTTAGATGATGAAGAATTAGGGTTATTCTGGAGAAGAAGCTGTTCAGAACGGCGCTTCTGTTCGTCAAATTCATCCTGGCGGCGCTTGAGGGCTAATTGTTCTCGCTCTGCTTTAGTGAGAAAGACAGGCTTCTTGGCCTGCAATTTCTCACCAATATCATCTGTGGAGCGTTTCATGTCTTAATCAAAGCTTCAAATGATCGGACTCAAGACCTATAATAATCAAGGAGCTTGTAAATACAAAAATCATAACACAGAAAAATGCGAGCTACAAAAAGTAACAACGAACGTGAAAAAAAAACCCAGTGCTCTTAAGAGACACATCTCATCTACATAATGTTGTAGCTAGTGAAAAGGAGAAAATCATATGAAATTTGATCTTTGAAACTCAAGTATTTGCTATGGCCTATATAGTATCAGATAGTCAAGAACAATATAAACCATATGTGTTCTCTCAAAATTTTCAATTCTCAACTAGGCTTTATACAACAAGCTTGCTTTTGAAAGCTACAATGGTAACTCAATCATAGCAACCGAGTCTTACAAAACCAATATACAACCAAAAATGTTAAGATACACCAAGTTTTCTTAACTCAAACCTCTAAAAAGTCCCTACAAATCTATGAATTAACATAAGCAATTCAGGGCCGGTCCTGAGATTTTTGGTGCCCACGGCGAAAAGTCCAAATGATGCCCAATTTAAAACATCCAAGTGCGGTAATTTACAATTGTCTAGCTTGTTCCTTCATAGACAGAGAGACCCATTAGTGTTTTTTGTTCATAAGTGTGATCTTATAGTTGAGTGTTTGCTTTAAAATAATATGCTGAGGTTTCTTTAATCAAGTTGTTATAGCCTTTGCGTTTAAACACCAACTCATCTACTTGTCCAAAACCAAAATAAGGAGCATCATAACACCAACTCATCTACTTGTCCCATTTACTACATCCCACATCTTCTATATAAAGCAAAATCAACACTAGTACCTTCTCAATCCAACTCCAAACATTTAATTGGTTGGTTCTTCGTCAATTGTTTACACTCTACAACATCAATGGCTCATTCCTACTTCACTAATTTTGTCCTCCTAGTTTTAGTCACTTAAGGTATTTGCCTATGGAATTAGCTATTGCATGACTCCGTTAGTCTATCATGTGTTTCATATAATCATATTTAGGGTCTTGACCAATGACAATCATGAGTTTCATATGTAAAATTGCAAAGTTAAGGGAGAACAGTCAAGTGAATTAGCTACTGCACATTCAAGTGAGGGCAAATCATCACTTAACTAGTGCACATTTATAGGTTTGTTCAACTATATTATAGCTGCTGAAGTTGTGGTAATATACATAAAAATCTAATGGGATTAGAACAAAAATAGGTGGATGATAACTTGAATATTAATCACAGAATGAAGAACTAAAACTCCAGAGATAGGCTTGATTGATTCGATGAGCAACTAGATCAATTAATAACAATAGTATTCATTTAACTTTAAACAAACATAAAAAGTATAGAACTTATGCCATGAACAACAAAACTTCAGTTAAAACCCATGAACATAAAAACTTACTTGTGCAGTTGAAGAGTCAATCTAAGAGAAATCAACAATGCAAGCTTCTGATAATTTCTGCAGCAAATTACTTTCCTCTCCTCTTTTCCTGTACCTAGGCTGGGATTAAAGAAATAAGGAGTATCAATCTTACTACCGGGGTACAGATAAGTTTGATGACATACACAACAACTTACCATGAAATGCATAATGAACCTATTGTCAGGCAAGAAACAAGTTTTTATGGTTTTAGCTCTTGCTATGTAATGATCAAAGTTTTAACATTTGGGTAAAACCTAACTAAACAAGATAAGTTAAATGACCCTAACCTAAACTAAACAATTAAACAAAATAACCCTAAATCCCTAATCTAAACAAAAGATCAAATCTTCAAATAACAATCTAAATCATCAGATTTTGTGCAGTCGAGAGTCGAGAGAGCGAGAGGCAAGAGTCGACTGCCGAGGAACAAGAGGTTTATAGTCTTATAGACATCTTTAGGTCAACCACCCAACAATTAACAAATGATAGATTGGCAGCAAAAGGCATGGATTTCAATTAGGATTTAGGCATACATGATACATTAACATTATACATACAGTGAATCAGTGATACAGTAACAGTACTAGAAACACAAATGACAAACCACAGAGGACCAATTTCACAGCTTGCAATCAAACAAGAATTAGAAACATAAAAAAAAACAAGTAAAGTAAATAACCCTAACCTCACAAGTCACAAGATGCGAGAGCGAGAGGCCGAGAGCCGGTCAATGGTCGAGACTCGAGAAGCGAGAGCCGATTGAGTCAAGGCCGATTGCGATTTCGATTCGTGAATCGCGAATTTGTTTATGTTCGTGAGTTCGTCCGTGAGCGAGGCGAGAGTCGAGGGAGGACGAACTGAGCGAAGGTCGATTGAGATTGAGATTGTAGTCGCCACTATGCATATGCCGCCACCACCACAATTCTTAATTCAACAAATTGAAGAATTAAATACTGGAATCACTCAACTTAAAAAAAATCCCAAATTGATGGTTTCGAGTCCCAAAAACTTATCAACTCAACCATTCAATCCGCAAAAATAAAAGAAAAGAAAACGATAACACCATCTGCAATATACTAATGAATACATGTAATATATGAGTAAATGCAGAGAGAGGGGGGGGGGGAGATTACCTTGTTGTGAAGCTGATGAAATCAACTGAAACGGGACTCCTGAGAATGAAGAAACCCTCGATTTTCTATTGGCAAATACCGACGTATAATCTATACAGTACTTCTAACGAATTAACAAGTTCCTTCTGATTTTTGGTTCGTTTGGATGATTGATTGCAGGATCGACGATTAAGAAGGCCTAGGGTTTGGGTATGTATCATATACCATTGCACCCAAGTGACTTGCAAAATGCTAATCCTACTTTTTACGATTTTGAGTGATTAATTTGAATTTTATTATATAAATTTCATGTTAAATTAAATATTTGTATTTTTAAATTACTCTACTACGGGTGTATGGGATTGTTTATTTGAAATAACTTATATTTTTCTACAAAAGTACATATCAACTTATTATAAGTAAGAAGAGTAACTTTTTCAAAAACTTTTTATTATCGGTTTGACACCATTATGTAACATATTTAATAAAATTCAATTACATTTATCAAGTATTTATTATTAATTTATCAATATAATTACTAATAATAATAATAATGTTGGTGTTGAAATTATGATTAAAATAACAACAATTCCATTATGTTCAAAAAATATCTTCGACGCTAAACTCCGGTTAGAAAATCGATAGGCACATGCCCTCTTTCAATTGTAGTTTACTATGAAAACTGACGACAAATTAACTATACTAATAACATCTAATGTAATTCAACATATGCACAAATTTTACACGCTTTCGATGTGTAAAAAAACAAGGCAACTGCTTACTGCTACAATAGTCATCAGCATAATCTTCATAACAATTGTTGAAGGTAATTCAATTGAAGTTATCAAACGAATCCAATATATCATTAGAATGTAGGTGGTAACAGATTGGTAGACATGCTAAGGATCAAAATGCAACCCATCGAAGAGAACAAGTCAAGTTCCCATGCAACACATTAACATAAGTAACCGGCCTAGGGTCTTGAAGAAAACAACCACTCTATCATTTCGAATAGATGTAGATGTCAGGTATGCATATATCCCACCACCGGCCCCTGCTGGATATACTAAGATCGTTTAGTTAGCAGAAGTAACCTGTAAGGATTAAGACAACATTTACCTCTGTACCATTATGTTGATTGGTTCAAGACATGGTTCTTTCAGAAGACGTAGAATGTACAGATCAAGAAGTAAGGAACAATACGTAAACATAAGATACACATACGAGTCCTACATTGCATCTTATCACATTTTCTTGAAAAATAAACGAACTATAGCCCTTCAAACAGTCAACATCCATCTACTTACAAAATCTTCGGGTTGTTAAAGAAACCAACAAACAAAAGCAAACAAACGCAGTATATCCTAACCAGAAATGGGTTTGGAAAGAAACCAACAGATACCCATATTAACTTGGCAACTTTTAATCCATTCATTGATGAATATCAGTTGCTAAGCAAAAGTTATAGCTACACCCCACAAGAACAAAAAATCCAAACATCTTCACATTTTATAGCCCCCAACTAAAAAACAATGGGAACAAGGAAAAAGAGAAACAAAAAAGAGAGGGAGAGACCCCCTGTATGATCCATTCAGACAGGACACCTATTTCTATCTTGTTTTGCCTTCCTATTGGCAGCAGATGACTTTATAGTCCTCCATTTTTCTTAGATTTCTCTCTAGTTACATTTTCTGCTATAAACTTCGACGCCAATCTATGCAATTCAGGCCCGTTCGACCATTTACCCGAATGATCCGTTTGATGGGTCTCACATCTCTCCAAATCAAACTCACTTCCCTCGTAAGAAACATCTGTGTCATAGCTTTTCTTTGTATAGTTGCCGCTGAAGGCGTATGCAAAGTATCTTGAACTGTTGTATTGAGAATACCATTCAGGTTTTACGAATGAACGGAATTTATGTTGGGAGGGGGGTATCTTGGAGAAGAGGACGTCCTTGATATTACTAGCACATCCATGGTTATAGGGATTCATCCTTCTTTCGTATCTATATCGGAAATTCTCATAAGTAGTCTGCATAAAAAGGACAACTTTCAGAAACTGGGAAATGGAATTGATAAGAAGAACAATGAGGAAACACTAAAAAATGGGGGGTCTAGCAGTCCTAGGCAGTGCATTTGGTACACTGGACATGATAGAACAGATCAGGGATCAATATTCCACGTTTAACAGGACAGAGTGGAACAGGTGTTCTTTCACCCCCCACCCCATGGAACAAGCTGGATAGACCGAGATTTTACAAATATAACCTCAAGATTAAACCTAATTCTCTTCTAAGACATCAAATAAACATTTCTCTTTACATTTTATTCATTCTTAAATTTTTATTTATGGTATTTTATGATCTTTAAAATTTCACTTTACTGTCATCAAAATATTATTTTTATACCATTTCTATATTTTTGATTAATTTATGTAATTTACTATATTAGCAATAATAAAATAACACAGAAAAGGTACAGATGAAAAATTGGAAACTACATAAACTTTTATTTTGATGTCATTTTGATTGTCTTGATAATATTTTTTAATAATATATTTTGTTTAAAAACTATTTATTTTATTATAACTTAATAAATTACATAATTAATCAAAATATATGAACAACTTATTAGAGGTAAATTGGTCATTTTATCTGTTATATCCCATCCAGATTATGTCTTATCAAACGCTTTACAACTGTTTTGTCTTGTTCTATGATGTGTCTTGATATCAAATGCACCCTACATGGACAGAACTGGACGGGGAAAGAAGTGTGACAGGTTATAGGGTTTTAAAAAACTTGGGAAGTTTAGTAATTTATCAATATTGTTCCACACATTTTGGTGGGACTAGAAAAAAACGCATTTTTGTCCTACTCAAGCTCGGTCTTGTCCCAGTCTAAATCTCATACCAAACGTGGGACAACAATATTTTGTACTATCCAGTCCCATGTACCAAGCGCGCCCTTGATAGGACTTGTAATTTATTAAGTTATAATGGCATTACAATAAGTTGTTAGGATGAAAATAGGTGACCTAAACAAATTCTATCGACAAATTTGGGTTAATCTAATAGGACACAAAAAAGCCTCATTTTTCAATAGCTTCAACTTATTAGAACTTGTTCAGGTCGTCAACAACTTATTGTAACACCATTATCAAGTACTTTGGTAGGACGCCCATCCTAAAAGACCCATTTTATTGTAGCGAAAAAGATACCTGATTGGTGATGACCAAATAAAGATGAAACACGGAGAGGCCTCCTACAAACCACGAAACTGTAAACGTGTATGATATAAGAATCCCTGATGCAGGAGACTTCATAAAAGCTTCCCAGAGGCTGCAATTCTTGGCGTTCATAATCAAGATGATGTTTACCCAACACATAGCGAAAACATAAAGGCACAGCAGTGCTGTTGAGGATACAAACATGAAAAAGTATAGGTAGTTCCTCTGAAATTCACAAGTTTGGTATTGTTAGATATATAACTTTCCAACTCGAGTGATAATATTAACAGAAGAAAAGTAACCATTTCTATCTCGATTCTTGAAAACAAGAATTAAAGGCCATCTTAACACATTATGTACTTATGTGTTTGTATCTGATCCATTTCTAATCTCGAGTGCAAAAAAATGTGAGACTTTGAGAATAAAAGTGCACTTCTCGTATTGTGATTATGGCATATCGATAGGTGATATGAGCATGGTTAGGGGCTGTTTGGTTGGTTTTCCATCAAGTCCTGTGTGGATTAATATGTCTGTATAGACTGAAAAGGTTTTTGTATGGGAGGGTTTTTCATAGATAGAAGAAGCGTGTTTTTTAAATGGTAGGGGCAGCTTTGGAAAAAACTTGTCTTTTTGCATCAAGCTCTCCGCTAAAAGCTTACCGAATAAGCCACTTTCTATATCATTAAGCCACTGCCAAACAATCATATATAGCGGACTAAATAAGTTGCGAGTCCTATTAAGCTGCTAACATACATGCTCTTAGTTTTATGTGTTGCTTGTAATTCCTTCATGTGTCAGTGTTACCTTAAAAGAAATAAAAATTGCAACTTTTTTCCTAGAATGATAAGGGTTATTACGCGGACGAGGGCAAGTTCACAAATGGAAACGACAAATATTTGATAACCTAAAAACCCAACTATTCTTATGCTTTATTGATGATGAGTGTCATGATAGATATTCATCATAAAATACATGATATTCATCATAAAAAGCATGACATTGATGATTATTCGTTGTTGTTATTCATCATGAATAATACATGAAATAATTGGTTATCACGTTCTCAATCTATTTATGGTTCTAGTTTGAACTTTCTTCTACGCAAACATGGTTAAGGTTTGCATGTATATGTAAGAATAAGCAAAAGGATATGACTAGAAGAAGCATACCTTGCCGATACACTGTCCTACCCATGGGCAATGATGATCAAAGCGGTCAACACAGTTATTACAAACAGAGCAATGTGAGCATCTTGGAGGACGATAAAGCATGCAAGTTTGACAAAACTTGACCCTCACGACCATTCCATTAACATTAACGCTTTTTGTAGGTGGAAGATATCGACCGCTTGCTGCCCAGTCAGTAGACATGCTACAGGCATCCCAATCATCATCTAAGTCTGGATTTGGTGGATTTCGCGGAATAATGCCAGGATCTCTTGCAGAAACAAGAAAGATAAGGACAAGAATCTGCAGTATATGACAACCTCATACAATCAAAGCCCATTTAGCAAAGACCAAGGCTTCATAAATCTTAAGCTAACAATAAGTTGTTCAAATCCATTTTTCATCAAACCTTATGAATCGGCTTAATGACCCTTGATGCGTTTGTTCGTCTTAAAAAAGCCGGGTTATTTAGCTAAATGACCTCCTGACAACTGCTTTTTTAAATCCATCACCTTCTAACATGTTTTAAGGCATTCTCGTGTATGGAAGTAGGATTTTTCTATCAAATGTATTCCCAAACCTATTAGAAGCATAGTTGTTAAAAGAAAGAGCCTAGGCTCGGAGGCTCATAAGACTCAAGGTCTTGGGTTTTTTAGAAGTTGAGGCTAGGCGTATTCACGAGGCTCACTAAGGCCCAACGCCTTCGCTGAGGCGCCTTGTGGGCCTAGGCGCACCTCATAAAGAGTTACTAAATACCAAGTCAAACCCCAATATTGAATAAGTTTTCTCAACTTCTTATCTCCTAGACTTCTTAAAAGAACAGCTATTAAATAGATGATATAAGTCATTAAATACCCGGTTATTATAACTTCAAGTCTCTTTCTCTTTAAATACCCAGACCTTAAAACTTCTTCCTCATGGCTCACGTTTTAACCCTTCACTCAATCACCCGTCTGCCTCTATCGAAGTACTGCTGGTTGCTGCACTGGAGTTCTTGCTACATATTTGAGTTGTGTATAACTCTGTGTGTGTGTATATATATATATATACACACTTTTTTGTAAGATGCGCCTCACATTTCTGAGGCCCATGCCTCACGCCTAGGCCCCGAAACCCCTTTGCCCCTAAGTGCTCCTTGAGCCTTTAAGATTAGAAGGTCATGGAATTAAAAGAACTTGTCAGAAAGGCCATTTAACCAAAAAGACCATTGTAGAGCTAGTTCAGACAATCGTATCTCCGGATATGAAGGTAATAGATCATTGTTTTTCTTTTTTCACAATACCAAATTTTATTCATAAAGGAGCCTTCTTCTTAGCTTTGGTGGTTGCTCACAACATAAGCAAGTCAGATTCATCAACATAATAGTATGTCACTTGTTCTTTTTCATCAATTTGTTGTTTGCAGCACTAGAATGAGCAAAAGAAAGATTGCAATAAACCAGAATCATAACATAGAGGAAGAAACAACTCACATATACAGTGAAGACAGCAGGAATAGCTACTAAAAGAGGGCCTAAGTTATTGGGGAAGTTATCCACAAGAGTTTGAGAAACCAGAGAGCAAAACAAGATTACAGGAACCACAATGAGGCTAATAGTAAGGTAAAGGGACCTGGCATCAGGACCAAATATTAATCTGCCTCCTAAGGCAAAAATCTGCAAAAAAGAAAACAATTACAACACCTTAAGCAATTTCCCTTTCCACCCAGAAACAAAACCAACATGAATCATCAACCATTTTGATGATGGCAAGGTAGATTTCTTCAGATTTAAAAATGGAAATTGGGTCTTGTTCATCTAGTTTGTGTTGTTATAATGAGAATAAACTCTCTGATTATAATATATGCCTATAAAAAAAGAACATTGAATCATAATCATACATTGTTTCCTTTCCAAACTTGGTAAAGGCGGAGTGAAGGGGCATTGACATTTTTATTGCTGTTTTGCTTATCGGATAATCCGCGAGAAGGGCAGGAAGTCTTGTTCATGGCCAAATCAAGGTTGCAATGCTTCCCAAAAAAGGCCCCAAAAATCCTACGACGAAAACGAGCATAAAATCAAATTTGAAATCCCAAATTCTTGATGCATTACGAACAAGATCTTGAGAAGAATCCTGACCTTTTCTTTGTTAAGAAAGGTTGATGGGGCCAAGGAAACAAAGCAACCCAATATTGTTATCGATCAGACAGATTCAAAGTGCCAGAAACAAATTGTTTAAAAAAGGGATTTTTATTTGCTCGTGGAGAAGCCCCTTCTTCTCCCCGTGTAATGTGTTATCTATGATATTGCTCTCTTAGTTATCTTTCTTTCTCTCGTCTCTCCTCCCCCTTTTTCTGTTTATGGGAATCCACCCTTTTGTTCCTTTCTTTCTATATAGAGTGAACTACATTTTTGGTCCCTTTTCTATGCCTGTTTTCTGGTTTTAGCCCTTACAATTCGTAAACTATGTTTTAGTCCATTTTCATGGCTTGTATCCTGAAGTGGTTGGAGACCATGACCGGAGATGGATGTGACAACAGGATGAGCAAAGACGATTGACAATGGTGGAGCAGTCATGTTGCCCCGAAGAAGTCACGAAGGTTTTGATCGATTGGTTTCATTATCATAAAGAATGGGAAGTGGGTCGGCGGAATTTTCATGATCCATGTTAATGGGCTAATCGAGCCGATAAAAGGGTCCAAAGATCATCAAGAAAAGATCCGTTCTTTATCATAAAAACATGTAAATTCGACAATATTATTCAGTAATTAGTAGATTTTCAACATAAAGATTGGTACAAGTCCTTATAAAGTGGGAATAATTGAATAATAAGGTGGAAGAAAGAATACAATGACAACATAGGATTACATATATTTGTGATTAAGATGGGGAAGTTTGACTGAAATCCCATCATAAATTCGATCCTCACTTCATAAATATTATATTATATAGGATTCAAATCGGATGAGAATAATATATGGAATCCATTGATTTAGACGTCGCGATCTCTCTTGCATTCAGGTGCCATGGTGGGGAATCGCTTACGGTCAGTGCAATAGTTGTAAATGGTGTATTTACTACGAACCCATCGGAGACGACGCCATTGGTAAGCATCAAGATCTTGGAAATCCTTCTGGTCCCACCATTGTTTGCCTTGGGTTGCACAGAACTTTGCATTTACCGATGATTCACAGCCGTCGATGTGGAAACTCTTGTAGGCTGCAACAAATGGTCCCTTTGACCAATCGGTCTTCTCCAACCCACCTCTCGTCGCCCAATCGTCGGCATTCCATAGGCTCGAGTAAATCTTCATCGGTTGGTTGAATGGAAATCTAACCCCCAAATCTTTACTGTTCTTAAACACCCTGATTGGAACATCATCCACAAAAAACCTGCATGCCCAAATCCCAATAATATTATATATATATATATATATATAGATATATGTAAGTATATGGCCGGCCGGAGGCCAGGCTGCAAAGAAAGAAGCAATACTTACACAATCTGGTAAAGATTCCAGAGAACGGAGTAGGAGTGATAAGCTTTGGTGGGATCAAACCAAAGGTAGATGCGTTGCTCCCGGTCACCCTTCCCGCCGGTGAAGACGTTGGTCTGAAGAATGTACGGCTGCCCTGTTCTGTTCCCCAAAAACTCAAAATCTATCTCGTCATGCTCAGAGTTTTGCGACGAAAGCTGCGATGATTCCAATAAAACCACACATTTTTAGCTTGATTTATACACAGACAGTAAGAGTGAGAATGGGAATGGGAATGGGAATGGGAATGGTTTAAGAGAGATTATATATACACATACATAAAAGGCGGTGACGGTGCCGGCGGAATCTCCGGGAACCATCTTAATCTGCATACTGAAATGGCCGAAGAGGTAAGATCCTTTGGATTGGAAGCCAGTGCCTGTGTATTTGTCTAAAGATAGTTGGATCTCAGAACCACCATTGAAGTATTTGATATGGTCGAATGCCCAAGTGGGGACATAGTTCCTTCCAAAAGGTACAGCTACCGGCGTCCTTGGAGCTGCTCCCATGGTGATATCCGCCATTGCCAACACACAGAGACACATCCACACCAGATGCCCTCCTCCCCATCTATGACGCATCATTCTTGTTGTACGTACTGCAAGAAAGTAGAGAAACAAGTCCGTAAGAAGGAAAGAATTAATCCAAAGTTTGAACAAGGTTGGGTTTCAAGTAGGAGAGCTTACAGTGAAAGAAAGATTCGAGTGATGAATCCAGATACGAGGAAGAGTGTGTGTGGATAAATGAAAGTGGAGGAGTGTATATATATATGTGTGTATGTATATGTATGTGTATATTATTGGTGGGATAATGATGAAGATAATGGCAGTGTAGCAAGAGAGCAATAATTAAGCAGATGATACAGAAGGCAACAGCTATATCAATCAGAAACCCTATTTATGGGATTAGCTGTTATTTTTAACTATTTTTTTTTCTTTTTAATTATAAATTTAGTCCCGTCATTATAGGGGAAAACCAACTTTATACACTTTAAGAGGATATTTATTAAACGTTTACTTGTTAAGTACTTATCAAATAAATTTCTTTGATGAATATGATAAGGATCAAAAATTTTACCGGATAAGAATGATGAGAATGATGGAGAATCTTACCTGGTAAGTGAAGATTATAACTCTTACCCAAGTAAACGTTTACCTAGTAAATTGTTGCATTCAATACATTTTGATGTACTAAAATCTTACTCATCAAAATAATTTATAGTAAAAGTAATTTTATTTCATTTATAAATATAAGGATTTATTCGTTAAAAAAATGTTCACGAACCTAACTCTTTAATGATTTGTTTGTTATAAAATAATTTAAGGACTTAAATCACTTAAAATGTAATAATTTATTAAGAATTTTGGATTTTTTTTTCTTAAAAAAACTAAATGATAAGTTAAATTAAAGTGTTTAGGAATGTATGTTTAGGTTTTACTTCATTTAATAATATATTGAAAAAAGTGAAAGGAAATTTTAAAAATTATTAAAATCTATTGGAAACAACTTTTCAAAAAGCTACCAACTTAACAAAAAGCTATTGACCAGAATGGTATTCAGGAATATAAAAGTGTACGAGTTTAATTTATAGATAATGATATATACATCTCGTTTATATTAAAATCAGATTAAATCATTAAAAAAATATAAAAATTAAGTTGTAGGGGTTGTTTAGCAGTTGCAGAATGGTTTGGTGCAAAATAATTAAGTAGTCGGAATGATTAAGAAGCTCTCATGATATAGTACAAAATGAAATTTAATTGTTTGACAATTGTTTACGATGAAATTAGAGCGCTGAATAGTTAAAGTAGACCTAAGATACAAAATCATTCGGAGGGTTTAGAACTATTAAGAGACAAACTTCTTTTGTCAAACAAGATTCATCTTTTAACGATTCAGAGACTGTTACTTAATTCAACTATTAAAAGTTAAACAAACAACCCCTTATTATTGATGTGTTAAGGAAAAAAGTAGTAAACAGAGTGCACTTAACATTAAATACAGAGTGTATTTAATCTACCCCTAAAATTTATCGTATATAATCCAAAAATACTAACTATAAGCCAGTTTTGGCTTATCAAACAATAATTTTTTTTATTAACCTGGATATCCAACCCGCTATGCGAGCCGACTAATTCCAGGATGACCACTTGCTTTGCAGATAGCCCGGAGTCACCGCATTTGAACCTCCATGGCCACAAGGGGATTTTTATTTCTCCTTGAATTTGAACCTGAGACCTCCTGGTACTTTTGATCTTTGGAGGCAATCTCAAACCAATCAGGCATCATCCTTGTTTTGAACAAGTTCAAGAAAAACCAAGTGTGAAACCAATTTTCTCAAAATGAAAATGTCTTATGCTTTAAAACCCTAATCATGATATCTCTTTTCTCCCACTTTACACCTCAAAACGCGTTTATATTTTTATGACAAAATACATGAAAATAAATCATAGTTTTATTTAAGTATTTTGAGAATATATTCAAAAACATGTCTAAAAATTTATAGTTAAAAAATGTATATTTTAAGAAACATCCTTTTTAAAATCCGTCAAAATTTATTTCGCAAGTAAAATTTAGTGTCAAAATAAATACTTTCATACCATAGACCGTAAAAGTTAGATTATGATTACATAGAATAAAAACGAGAGCTTTTTTGAAAGATTTAACAATTTATTAAAAATAAAGGAGTGAAACATAATCTTATGTGACGTAGAACCAACATGATACAAGCAATATGAGAAAATAGAGCGAAACAAAACCAAGAACAAAGCAAAGAGAACAACCAAAATTAACAAGACATCAACAAACCGAGCAAACGAAAACAACAGGCAAAAGTCAAACTTAGAAATCCAAAGTTCATGAAACAGCCAATGTGTAACGCCTGTAATTTTGGGGTCTTCATTATAAGCTTGTTCGTGATTGTGTGGCTTTAAAGTGATCATTATGCAGTGAGGTTTGGTAATAAGACATCACTGGGTGCGTGGGAGTAGAAGCGGGCGGAAAAAATCGAGTTTTCGAGCGGAAAAAACCCTTCTCGCGACCTGCCACGCGACATAAGTTGCAACCAAGATCATGTGGGATTTTGTTTGTGAGCTGCTGCATACGGGCACCTAGTGACACAACTTGGGTCGTGGGCTAGGTCGACGGATGCACCTGATCTGCACTTAAAGTTCGATTTTGAGTCTTTTCTTCCTAATTTTCATCCCACTCTTCTCCTCGTCCATGTTTCTCTCGATCTATAAGATATTTGGGGCCCTGGAACCAATTTTTAAGCCTTTTCAAGAGCATTATGGGGGATCTTAGTGTTCTTAGGGGTTGGTGGGAAGCTTCTAAACTACCATTTCTTGACCTAAGGTTTGGTCACTTTGCATCCTGACCTCAGCCTCCTCCTCTTTGTGATGTTTTACAATAACTTGGAAGTTCAAAAGGGTGTTCTTGAAAACTTTGCACCATAGATGTGGAAGTCTATCTTGGGGATCTCGAGTCTCCACAATGGAAGCCGGGGTTTGGTTTGGAATCTTGGTTTAACATAACATCATAATGCGACTTCAAGTTGTTTTGTGAAAAGTTTGTACATGCTAAAGATGTATGTTTTGAAGTCTTAAGATATTTTACTCGATGTTTATCAAATGTGTGATTTATTTGATGAGATTTGTATTTCCGTACACTTGATTTTTAGAAAACATTGTAAAACGTCTGTATTTTGGATTTTTGGACATCTTGATAAATAAAACCACAAAGTGTGTGTGTGGGGGGGGGGGGTGATGATCCATTCCTCTTTGGGAAACTATTTGAGGTCGGTGCACATTTAGTGTTTTTGGTTTTATAAATCGTTTGGGAAAAATGCATGATACTATGTTATTATATATTTTGGAAATGTAAATAGTATGTTTTCATTTGTAAAATGATTTATCGCAACCAACGATGAATTTTTGAGTTTAGTCATTTTTTGAAAACGTATTTGCATAGACATTGGTTGAGTGCGTTTTAATTGTTTACGATGAGTTCTACTGAATATTCAATTATGTTGTTGAGCGTTTACTCGGTTTTGACTCAGATGAGTCTCAGGGGACATTTGTCTAGTTTAATTTGCCCCATCACGAGCTTTTGGAATTATATACCCTTGTGGCATATTCATTTGAAAGTTACATATTTTATGTGCCTTGGTCGTTCAATTAGTCTCATGCAATTGATCTGTATGTATAAGAGTCGGTTTATTGGTTTAAAGGGGGATTATTATCCCTGTTTTGTAGTTTGGCGACCATACGAGGGATAGACTTGGAATGGTTGAGCTTGGCGCCTATAAGAGCGATAGACTTTGAGTGGTTAAGTTTGGTCATGTCGGTATTTTGGAAAGGAACCGTGTGGGGTTGGACTCTAAGACCTATGAGTTGTTGATGTTTTATTGTTTTAGGTGGGAAGTTTAGATGTTTTGGCTACAATTTATAGCGAGTGGTCACCAAGCTATGGTTTGAAAATTTTCGATGGTACCCTAATCGGTCGTACACGAAGCTAGTAGCCTGCATTGGTACCCTAATGAGTCATATACAGGGCTAGGTCTTCTAGCGGTGCTCGTTGGAGCCGTATACGAAGACCCATGACTTTTGTGGTGAAACTCATCTAGAGAGCAAGTAGGAATCTTGGTTACCCTCAGGTCTTGGGGGATCCGGTGGTACTTATTAAAGTCATATATGGAGCTTGGTCTTGCGGTGGCACTCGGTAGAGTTGTATACGGAGCCCAATACCCTTGAGTGAAACTCGATAACATTTGATGATTGACTTTCTTTGTGCGATCAATGGAAACAAATCTCCCTCGTCACTGAAAGATGTTTTTACTATGATATAAACATTCCATTTTAGAAGTTGTTATTTAAATAAACACTCTTTCAGTTTTTACCATTTTATAATTATAATGAAAACTGTTTGAACTTACTGGGCGTTGAACTTAACCATTTTTGTTCGTCCGCACATGTATCAAGTCTTTAATGGGAATGATACCAACGACACCATGAAAAGATGAGTGCTAGTTAGATATACGAGAATGATTTAGTTATTCGGGAACGTCTTTTTAGATTTAAACATCGGAAACAAAAAAAAAACCATCCACCCATCCCGATCCAAAACCACCAAAACAACAAAAAGCTACTTGCGAAGCGAGCCAAAAGGCGTAAACATCTAGTCCTTGACCCATACGCCTTTCTAGCCACAACAAATTAAAGACCTTTACTCGTCTAAAATATACGTGTTTATTTATTTTAATAGATTTTATCCTATTTTTATTCCTTGTAATAATTATATAATATGTTTAATAATAACAAATATATATTGATCATTTAATTTTTTATTTTTATTTTTGGTATTATTATTAAATAATAATAAAATATAAATAATTGATTATACCAATAATGAATTTTATTTTTAAAAAATGGGAATGAAATCTGCAAATGAAATAACACCACTTCAATATCATTTTACATCCCACCAACCAAATAACGTATCACTTTATAAAAGATACCTAATTATTAAATAATTATTTGATTTTATTATATAAAAAAAAATTAAATCTCATTTTCTGTAAAATATGTTTATCTTTTTTTCCTTTTAATACTAAAAAATAATTATTAACAATAATGAGGATTATAATCGAAAAATGTAACAAAAATAAGTTATCCAATTAGCGTTTTAATAAGTTAGTTTATCTTCATCCAAACGTGTACCAAAAAAATAAGTTAGCTTATGTTCGTCAAACAATACTTTACATGCAATCTTGAATTTTAAATAATATCCATTATGTTTATCAAATACTTTATAATATAATATACATCAGTGTATTTAGTTTTTTAAATTTAAATTTTAAAAGTTTCAGTCGGTTGTAACAAAATATATATCAAAATTACATTTTATTTGAAAAGATAACTTCAACATTGACATTTATAATCCATGAATAAGCTTATTAACACAATTTTTAGTTCTTCAACATTTAACTCAAAGATTTGTAATTATATTGCAACACATTTGGATTTTTCATTGTCAAGTTGCATAAAAAACAAACATATTTAATGCAATTTCTAATTTTGGGAACATATATTCAGAAGATAATATTATAATTTTTTATATTGATGTGACACTAGTTTTTAATTTTTTTTAGTAACCTGGATATCTTATCCGCTATGCGAGTCGACTAATTCCATGATGACCATCCGTTTCACAGGTTGTCCGGAGTCATTGTAATTGAACATTTGTGGCTACAAAGAGGATTTTTATTCCTCATTGGATTCAGAATTGAAACCATCAGATACTTTTAACATTTAAAGCCCCAACATCAAACCCGATTTTAAATCACTGCTTTAGACATAGTTTTTGCAAACCCTAAATTATGAAATAGTTTTTTTTTAACTATACAGATTAAATGTTTAATTTATGTAAAATGTTTGTGGACAGATTAAAAAGTGTTGGTCTTTTTGTATAGAAATCTTTCAAATAGGTTTTCAGGCTACGTTTGATGAGCTAATTGATGGATGATAAACTAACTGATATATGATAAATTACTGATAATTGATAAATTAGTAAATTAATAAATTTTCTTTAAAACAAACCATTAATAATCAAAATGTTAATTACTGCAAACCATATGATAAAGAAAATTAAATAATATAATATATTAATAGACAAGGTTAATTTACAATTTAAATTAATTAATAATTTAAAACTAACATTAGTTAATAATCAGTATTTAATAATACTAAATTACAATTAATATTAATTATGATATAACTGAAGAAAATGACAAAAAACTCTCGAAGCTTATAAGCTACTTTTTTTCTAAGGTCTAAAATAGCATGAGGCATGGCGGTGAGGTCAAGTTTTAAACCTTGCACGTTGAAGATGCGAAATTTTCGAGACATCACATAAGACGAAATTTGTATGTTATATATCTATACTATATTATAAAATATTTGACAAAAAACCCTTAAAAATAAATTTTTATGCATAAAGTACTGTTTATTGATACATATTACTTAAAATTCAAGATTACAAGTAGTTTTGCGTAAATACAACTTACTAAAGCTTCATTTTTAAATTCGTGTAATTAACTTCAGATAAACATAATCAAATACAAGATAAACATCAATTTTAAATATAAAAAATCTAAAATATAACTAAAATAATCATTAAATTTTAACAGAATATCTAATTATTATCTTTAAAAAAATATTATTAANTTAATAAATTTTCTTTAAAACAAACCATTAATAATCAAAATGTTAATTACTGCAAACCATATGATAAAGAAAATTAAATAATATAATATATTAATAGACAAGGTTAATTTACAATTTAAATTAATTAATAATTTAAAACTAACATTAGTTAATAATCAGTATTTAATAATACTAAATTACAATTAATATTAATTATGATATAACTGAAGAAAATGACAAAAAACTCTCGAAGCTTATAAGCTACTTTTTTTCTAAGGTCTAAAATAGCATGAGGCATGGCGGTGAGGTCAAGTTTTAAACCTTGCACGTTGAAGATGCGAAATTTTCGAGACATCACATAAGACGAAATTTGTATGTTATATATCTATACTATATTATAAAATATTTGACAAAAAACCCTTAAAAATAAATTTTTATGCATAAAGTACTGTTTATTGATACATATTACTTAAAATTCAAGATTACAAGTAGTTTTGCGTAAATACAACTTACTAAAGCTTCATTTTTAAATTCGTGTAATTAACTTCAGATAAACATAATCAAATACAAGATAAACATCAATTTTAAATATAAAAAATCTAAAATATAACTAAAATAATCATTAAATTTTAACAGAATATCTAATTATTATCTTTAAAAAAATATTATTAAAACAAAAATAAATTACTTTGTTATTAAATCTAAATTAAATTATAATAAAAAAAATTGAATTAAACAAATTAGACCAAAAAAACGAGAATTATCAAATAGTTAATTCGATACTAATTTTGATTTATTTTTTTCAATTTTTTATGCTATCTTCAAATTTATATTTTATTCAAAAATAAAAACATTATCGTTTTCTTAAAATCACATAAATCGTATTACATCGGTGGAGACAAATATTAAAACTAAACGTTAAAATGAAGATTAATCTCGTTGCATTGCGCGAGTATCATTCTAATATATATATATATATATATATATATATATGTTTTCTATATATTATTTCAATCAGATAATAATATTAAAAATGTACATTCACTAATTATTATTATTATAAAAATACTTTTGATTGAATATTTAAAATAAAACTTGGAAAGATAATTCTATAACTTCATTTTAATAGTGAGTCCATAACCATTACGAATTCGTGAAATTGTGAGTGATTCGATTAGATAGATCTATAAAAATGTAAAATCTAAAATTAAAAATATAAAAAACACAAAAAATAAAAATAAAAATAAAAATAATATTTTTTGGATCATGCCTTATAAAAACGCTATGGATCATTTCGTAAAGGCACATACTTGTCTCACACCATGTGGCACCTTTTTAAACACTGTATTTTTATTATTCAAACGACGCTTTTGAAATAAGATAAAAAATAAATATCTTATATCTACCAGATATAACATTAATAATAATAATAATATAAAGTAGCATATTTTCGTTTGATTTTTATTTTATATAAAATAATATTATACTTTTTATATAATTATCATAATAATTATTAATAATTAAAAAAAATGTTGTGGTTGTAAGTTGAGTGGAGATTATGAAAAGGCAACCCCAAAGCTTGCTAAGAATAGAAAAACAGACAAGCATCGGTTGTAGTGTTGATGTGCACATGACATGTTCAATCTCCCATGTTCTTTGCACGTGACCTTCTTCTCTTAATCACCCTTCCCCATAATCACACACCAATTCCGATTCCAATTCCAATTCCGATTTGGATTCCGATTCTTTCATGTTATCCTTATTTTTTTTTTACCGTTATTACTTCAAATTAATGCTTAAACTATCCGTTTTTTGTATTTTCAATCAAAAATAGTCGGATCTTGACTTTGTTTTTGGTTACTATTGGTCTGTTTATTATGATCGATTAATTCTGTAGATGGTTACGTATGATTTAAAATCATAAGGACTTTAACAACGTCTGGATTCGAACCCAGAAAAGATGAGATGTCTACTACGTCTCATGAAGCTTAACATGTCATGCCACAACTCAGGTGGTTAAACAGTTCGTCATAATGTTGTACCACAACAATCCCCATCACTCCATCGGATGAACCTGTATACTGTTTTCTATCTTTTTATTAGATTGTTTTCGATCTTGTCTCCTTACATAGGCCAGAAAATGAGAACAACAACGGATTAACAACTGTCTTTTACACTGTAATTGCTTTTTGGTCGTCTTTTTTATATATCAACCCAAAAGTGTTATAAGTGAAACCACGACGATATTATAATAACCCACAACCGTGATTCTAGAGAACTAGACATTTAACAATATTAGTATCATCATGAACATCGTTTATCGCAAACGATTTTCAGGAACTGAAATTAAACCTAAAAACCAAGAACATCGTTATACAAGGGATTCAAACCCGCATCTGGAAAGGGGAAAAAGCCACACAAACGAACGCAGTCACCGTTAACTTTTGTCGTTATTATAGCTTCAAAAACTACAGACACGTAAAGAAACAATAAAATAACTCCTTTTGTAAACATAGCTTTTCTTCCATTATAACAAAACCATCGATCGAGGACCCGCGCCACCGCATAATCTTAAGTAGGTCTGTTCTTGATTCTTTCATTTTTATCAGCCACATAAATTGAACGATCGGTTAAGGTTAATATATACAAAAATGAGTAAAAAGACGAAAATACCCTTACATAATAATATCTTAATAAATAGCTGTGGGACCCAGACTCTAAGAATCCTTTATCTGGGACCAAAAATGCAAACGCATGAAGTAATTTGTAAAATATAATATTTTTGTTTTTTCAGACTAAATAAAAACGCAGCTTTAATTTTCCTTTTCTTCAAATATATATTAATTTAAAAAAATATATAAGTAATTTTTAATTAATTAATATTTTTTATTAAATAAGACAAAAAAGACGAATCACGTGTGATTCTTGTGCTGACACGTTAAGCGTTTATTTACAGGGTTAATAATTAATTAAATTAAATGTTTAGGTTATCAACGGAAAACGGTATTATGTGGTGCAAATTTTCTAGTATTAATAAATCGTCAAACCATGTGCTACTCCTGATTTCTTTATGATATTATATTATATTATAAATATAAAGTTAAGAAATAGTTTCTCAATTTAAAATTTAATATATCAATTACTGTTAACAAAAATAATGCTTTGAATTGACTACAAGTTTACCTTCTTTCAACAAGTCATTGAATTTGCTTCACTTGTTATTTTTAAAATTATTTGTTTATTTTTTAATAGTTTTATTAAGAGATAACATCTTAAGAGATGGATCTTATTTGACAAAAAAAATATGTTTCTTCTATGTTTTAGAATATTCTAAACGATTTTGTATCATGAACCTCCCTTAACCAGTCAGCGCTCTAATTTTATTGTAAATAATTATTAAACGATTATATTTCATTTTGCAATATATATATATATATATATATATATATTATATCAGGAGAACTTCTTTTCAAACAACCCTTTAAAGGTCATTTTATTTCTATTATGCTTTCCCGCCAAAAATAAAAAGGTTTTTGTTTAGATTAAAATTTATTTTTGGTCCTTGCGGTTTATTTCTTTCAAATTTGTCTATGTAATTTTGCTTGTTTTTTTTATCCTTTTTTACTAACATCGTTAACTTTTTTTCCGTTAAGTCCTCCATGAACCTCGCACACAAGGATAAAAGAGTAATTTCATGTGACATTAATAATAACAAAAGAAATACGACTCTCTTTATTACTCTTTCACTCCCCTCCATCTCTTACCCCACCTTCACCATGACACCCGAAACCCCGCACCTGCCCCATATCTATGTCTCGATCTTTTTTATGGTTTCTTGAGCCGCACCTTCAATATTGCGGTAAGCACCCATGAACTGACGGTGCTTTGACGGAATCTTGAGCTTTGTGGGTTTCCACTGCGTCCCAAGTTTGAAGAGAAGCTTTCGTCAAAGAAACAAGAAGATGTGAAGTCCTGAAACCCACTCTAAACGACTCTCTTGCATCTTCATCTCCTACTGCAGTACTTCTATATTTGTTAGGACGTAGCGTTTTGATGAGGTTTTTAGTTTAAGGATTTATGTTCACATCTTTATTGATGATCTTGAGATGTTTGTGTTCAAGTTATCATATTTTGATTAATCCACATCATATTTGAAGGATAAAATGACCATAACGCCCACATCAGATAGTTAACAGCTGTTAACGGGAGGGACCAAATCCGAGCAAAACCGCAAACCAAGATAGCACAATCGAAATAAACAAACAGTGGGGATGAGAACAAAGAAAAGTGACAAAACACAAAGGACCAAAAGATGTATTTTAGTGTTTTGTTTATTTCAAGATTCATGCACTCTGACCTGACCCAGATAACATGATGTGGCTTTTGCCCCTCTCTGTCTGGGTATCTACAATCAAATCTCACTCTTTTAACTTCTTCTGCTGCTTGCCGACACCCACCCACTTCTTTACTTTTATCCCCATAATATGCATTCAAATAAAACAAAAACCAAACGAATCCCGTATATCCATAAGTCTTTACTAATGGCCTCATTTCTACCCGAAAGACTGTTTTCATGAAAACCCTCGGTTTACAGAAGAAAAAAACGTGAGAAAAGTAGCATAGTGACATAGTGGGGTTATCAATCATAAATAACCAAATGGGAAAAAAGTGTTTCTTACAAAATAGGCAAGAAATCACAGAGTCTAACACCACAAGACACTTTTCCTTGTGGTTTCTTGACATTTCCGACACATCCAAATGAAAAGTCACAAAAATAAATTGAGACATCACAAGTAGTTGCATCTTAAGAAAATGCATCTATGCACAAAAAGCAAGCTCAAGCCGTAGCTTGCGACAATTCAAGAAAAAATGTCTTGTAGCGTTAGCTTGCGGTTTCTTGGCTATTTTGTGACAAGAAATAAAACGGTGGCTATAATGCATAACTTTTTTCATGAGGTGGTCATTTAAGACGATACTGATTATCCCTGACCGATGGGTCTACATCCCATCCCTGAATGCCGTAGGGTACTGTTAGTGACATAAGAGCGTACGCAGACACGCAACAAGTGCAAGGAATGAAAGATGAAAGATAAAACACATGACGAATAAGACATGAAAAATAGAAAAAACTAATACGAACTGTCTATCTACCATCAGGCTTTAGTAGTCTGCTACCCTAGAAAATAGAAGAAAAAAAAACTAAAACAAGTCTCTATCTTATCATATGCATGCAAATATTACCCATAATAAAATAGAGGGTTGGGGGTGGGGGCCGGGAGGCATGTCTAGATGTTACAAATACCATAATTGCAATTGTTTTTATATAACAAAAAGCATATGTGATTGATGTCTAATGGAGTGAGTGAAAGTAAGAAAGTAGAAATCACTCACTACCCTTATAACTGTGTCATCTGGTCTTCTCCTCAGGCTTATCGTCGAGCGAGAGAATGGAAGAGTATTTTTTGATTCTTAATGAGATGAGAATGCTCGATGAAATACCCATCATCGGGAATACATATGACCAAACCTTTGACTTGTCTGGCTGAGACCCACCAACGGCAGCACCAGCAAGGCTGCCGATGGATGTGTTCTGCAAGATCATAGGCACACAACCCACGACTGTTGGCGCCAGAAAATCCCTCAGAAATGCGACCTTTGTGGCAGCCAAACCGTAATTGATGACGTATGAGGGGATAGGAGAGAAGCGGGCAAGAAGAACAAACTTCCAACCATCACGTTCGACTCCCCTCAAAAGCACATTGAAATACTTGTTACTACGTGCCCAGCCCATCGCTGAGCCAGAACTCCTGAAAAGAAGCCTGAAAAATACCACCACGATGGCTAAATCAATACAAGGATATAAATGTGTGATACATGGATATTCTGAGTTGTAGATTCGAAAGAACAAAAGATAAAGGTGCATTTATATA
Organism: Cynara cardunculus var. scolymus; assembly: GCF_001531365.2. Taxonomy (NCBI): domain Eukaryota; kingdom Viridiplantae; phylum Streptophyta; class Magnoliopsida; order Asterales; family Asteraceae; genus Cynara; species Cynara cardunculus. Next base: position 13,121,952 of record NC_037542.1, on the reverse strand, counting down.
TGCAAGGAAAGTTTAAACGAGAACCATAAATATTTTGAGAACAAGGAACAGGCAATTTCATGACGAATAACCCTAAATATTCACGAATACGATGCATTTTCATTACTTGTGATATCTATGTATTATCATCATGAATACTTTCCGTATAATACATGAATAGTTGGTTCTCATATTCTAAGATCTCATTTGAACATGCCCCTATGCATGTATGTATGTGTGTTTATATATATACAAATGGAAAACCAAACCATTAGAAGAAAGAGGTCATGTGATGATTCACACAATCAAATATGTAAAACACCCGATATTCGGATTCAGCAGAAAACTGCACATAAGGAGAGACAAGGTCTATAGAAGGGATAAACCCTTGTCAAAATCTCCTCTAGAAGATGCATTACTAAGAATTGCCTATAAGGGACTGACAGTTAACACTCATATCAATGTAGGATAGAATGTCACAAGTCACAACAGTTAGCAATGATTCTTGAAGAGCTAGGGTTTTAATTTCTATTTTTGAGTCTCTCTCGTGCTAAAAGGGTTTAGTCAAATGTACATTTATTACAATAGATCAATTCACAAGCCTGAACTTATAAGTAAAACATCAACAAAATACTACTAACATATCTGACAAATTTCATAACAGGGGAGACACTCTACTCGGTGAAAATATGGGCCGGATGGAATATGCTTGTAGAATTCCACTACTTCGATGTTCGGTACATGTTTGCATACTGTCCAAGGCTTTACACAAGGACAACATTGTCATGATCCTCGTGGATGTTCGGATACCTCATACACAGTGAGGTTACATGTTACATGTCCCATGTGGATGTGAATAAATGGATGTGTGATTCAGCATAACCAGCATATATGAAAATCTTGAACACTAAAAATGTAATTGTTGAACCAAAGTTAGTGAACGTCATGTGCAACTGAAAGGGTCCATTTCAACCCATCCCCAAAAATCAGATAGCACTGGCTAATTTTTCAGAAGGGTATAAATATTTATCCTATTTGTTTGGTGCACCAATTAATCTTCAATTCAACATTGAAGCTTGAAAGAGTTCTCAATCATTTAAAGAGGATTTGTCCAATTAATATTCTAAAATTTATTCATAAACACTCCCAAGAGATATTCAGCTCCTAAGTTCCTTGTTTGTCTTTTTCACTTACTTAAAAGAAAAACCTTATACAATTTCATTCACAAAATCCTTTTGGTATTAACAGAAGCTTACTGAAAGAAATTTGGCCTTTCCAAGCTATGGTATTTGGTGATTTGGTAATATGAAATCTTGATGCTTCAGTAACAGAACTTTGGTATTCAAAGATTGTGTAGCCTAAGTCCCCTGTAACAATTTTTCTTAAGAAGCAGTATATAGTGGGGGGGGGGGGGGGAAATCTTCATAAGCAGCCATGGACGAATGTGAAATTCCACATTATATAAGTTTGTTATTTTTCTTAAGAAGCAGTGTAGTGGGGGAAAATCTTCATAAGCGGTTGTGGGAGAATGTGAAAATTCCACATAAAATATGTTTGTGTTTTCCATCTTTCTTGACCTTACCTTTTCTTTATAGCGAATCTTTATTACCTAAATCGTTACTAGGCATATTGCTATGATTTATGTATTAGTTCCATCGTAAAAGAGAGATACTTAGTTGAACAACCTATTCACCTCTAACCCCTTTTAATGTCACAAAGGGGATATAAATACTTGATAACACCAGTGAACCTTTGTGGAACCGAATTGAACTCATGAGAATGCAACATCTTAAGAGGCAGGCAGTAAAGCACATAGAAATCATCTTGGCATAAAATTCCATCAAAGGAAATTCATAAAATAGTGAAACACCTATACACACCTTCTGAATTTGGTACAAGCTTATTTTGTTCAGATTCTTGTACTTATTCATTATTTCAGTTTCCCTTTTGAGCTATAACATGTTATCTTTCTTGTGTATTTAGTCTAAATCCGTTAAGGCATTTAGTTCATGCAGTGGTTTTCATGGAGGGATACTTTGGGGAAGTGAAAGGACAATAAGGATCCCCATTGTAGTGAAGATTAGTAACTTTATGTTGTGTTAATATGAATCGAGATATTGAAGTGCTAGGGTTTGAGGGATAATTATGATGTTGAATCAAAGGTTATATACAAATGCAGTTATCGTAATCAGAAAAATGTAGGTCTACAAACTAGAACGTAAATTAATCTCAAGTGAAAGAGGTAATAAGTACCTTCCGATCCAAAAGGAGAGAGAAGCGCCTAGAACCTTGGCGGAGAAAACACAGAGCAAGGCCGGAAAGAATCCAAAGAGGAGAGAAGCACCGGCCTCGAAGAAGACAGCGTAGGGAAGACATAAAGAGAGGGAGATGGTGTGAATTGCAACGTAGACTGGGATCGCCCAATTTCCCAAGCGATGAGACATGTGCCTGAAGAATTCCACCACCACTTCTTTGTCGAATGATGATGATGATCCTTTGATCTTCAAGACTGCAACAACTCCGAACACCACCGCTAACAACAATCCGAACTTGCTACCACCTCCCATCTCTAAGTTGTCAGGAATGGAGTCGGCTGTTGCTGTTGCAGCTACTGCTGCTATATTAAAGAAAAAGGAAAAGGAAAAGAAAATGGAAATGGAAATGGAAATGGAAATGGAAGTATGGAAGGAAAAACAAGTTGGAGCAGAAGCCAATATAATGGGCCAATTGTTTAGGCTTAACAAATAGCCCATCCCTTCGTTAAAGTAAATCAAGCAAAAAAGTTCATGGGATAACCGGTTTAGAAGGTAATAAGTTATCTATTGTTATAATTGATAGATTTTTTAATGTACGATGTCTTAATAAAAATATTTTGAAAGTACATTATTGGAATAAGTAAAAACAAAAATAAAATACTATAATAAGAAAATTTATGAAAATAGGTTGCTATTTCATTCATTTAGCCATTATTTATTTACTTGTACGAATTTGGTTTAGATGGCAATCAAAAGAATGGAAAACTAAAGTACTTGATTATATTACAAAACCAAGCCTAAATTTTAACTACATAAACAAATCTCTATTACACCTAAACCAATTTTTTTATTACATTTTAATATATTTTATCTTTAAATTAACTATTTACTCAGTAACTATTTACCAGTAAAATCCTGGTTCATTAAATATATGCAATAATTTACCAAGTAATTGCTTAGCCATCAGCTTTTGATTTTTGCCCAAAACAACATGAATCATATCACTATAAACTTTTAGATTACTTGGTTGCTTTTTCTTCCAATAATAGTCCTTTACTTCCATAAATAAATGAATGTAAGAAACAGTGTCAGATTTATATTACAATCCAATTGATGACATGCACAACATAAAAGACACCTTTGAAAAGGAAACTTTGGATGGAAAGTTCAAAATTTTCAATTCTGTTTCTTCCTTTGGACAGTCAGTCCAATGTCTAAAGTTAACAAGTTCCTCCTCAACTCAACTCATCATCTTACAAGGTGATGCCTTATCACACTCCGCTCTTCGTCCAATTCAAAGTTCCCTCGACCAAATTCCACGCTGCTAAAGAACGCCTTCAAATCCGTGATTCCATAATCCAGCACCTATTGCATAAACACAAAACCATCACCACCTGACCTCACATATTTTATAGATACAAGATATAAACCAGATTATTCATTAGATTACCTTGCTTTGCAATTCCTCCACCTTCACGTCAATATGAGTAACATCTTTGTTAGACCCAGATACGATCTCTTCAAAGTGCAGCGCCTCCTTCACAAGTTGATTCAGTAGATGCAATACAATTGCATTGAAATCCTTCTTGAATGTCATGTACTTTTTGAAACTCTGCATACCATCAACCTCAATTTGTCATCATCTATTATAAATGGGGTTATTGAGAAGAATATTTTTTTAAATGCACGACCTTCTGACAGATGTGCGAGTAAAATCTAAGGATAAAGCACCAAGCAATAGACTTGATACCATAAATGCTTCAAGTAAGCAGTTGGCTTAGGATGATGTTAAACTCATGATACCAAGGAGGAAAGTTAAGGTACCTTCTGTAGAGCCTTCTGCACTCCAAACTTCTGAGTAGAAATAAAGGAGTCAAGCAACACACGAATTGCCATGTCCACATCTTCCTGAGTCACATGCTGCCTCAGATGCATTCTAGCATGAGCTTCTGACATCCGTATCATTGATTCTATGTGCCTTACTGCTATTGGAACTCCTTGCCCATGCTATACATGTCACAGACAATTAATTAAACACAGGCTACATCCTCTGAAAAAGAAAAACAAAAAAAACATTTTTTTTCATGACAAGCTCACCGATGATTCTCTTCTTAATTCTGCATACACTTGTGTGAGTTTGTCTAAATCAGCATCATGCAATCTTGGAAATACATTTAACTTGGCATATGTGAGGTACTTCTTTAGCATATCTTGAGGAAGTATCTGAATGCAAAACAATATTTTATCAATCAAGAAAAGGCAACACATTGACACACAAAAGTAAACGAAAGGAGACCATTGTGTGTTATGGCACCTCAGGATCCGCTACCATGGCAGAGGCTTGGATATCTTCCTGAGAATTGTTGATGGACTTGTCGTCCCAGTTAGCACCTTTTGGTTGGGACTTGAAATGACTATCCACCACAAACTTTGCAAGCATCTCATCCATGACTGGATCCACCACATCCTGCACCAAATCATTTTCCATCCTTGTTAACCACAAGTCTACAGCACACAAAGACATCAAAAGAAAGCTTAAGTGATATAAATATAACCTTTACGACACAGAGAATATCAAATCTGGAAACAATTGGATCTGTTAATTCAACATTCTGTGAGAAGTTTTTGGAGGAGTCATACCTGCACAAAATGACCAGGCATTAGATTCGTATGGGAAGAATGCAACTAGAGAAGACGAGATCCATTTATCAGACACATATTTTGCTACATCAAAGACCATCAAGATATATATGTTCCAGAAATTTGGTAGCTGACTGTTTAATGTTTTCACATGCACAGAGCCAACCACCAATTACGGACACTAGTAAAGAACATTCACGTTGTCCAATCACTTATTACTTGATTACAATATTGTCAGCACAGTTTTTCCCACCTTCCTCCTATTGGGTTAGCAGCAGCAATGACAGAGCATCGAGCCTGAAGGGAAGTAACTATTCCAGCTTTAGATATGCTGATGCTTTGCTGTTCCATAGCTTCATGGATACTTACCCTGGCAAATGTCAAACAAATTTGGTATAAAATAAATGTTAATACTACAAACTGAAACCATAAACAGAGAAGCATGCTTCATTACCTATCCTGATCGTTCATTTTGTCAAATTCGTCTATAAGACATATCCCCTTATCAGCCAGAACAAGGGCCCCTCCTTCAAGGGTCCACTCACGAGTGACCGGATCCTTGTGCACTGCTGCTGTAAGTCCTACTGCGGAAGCTCCTTTTCCAGTTGTGTAAACAGCCCTCGGTCCAGTCTTCTCGACATATCTTCACAACAGAGTTCACCAGAAAATTATAGCTACTGTGGATTATTATACGATCACCAACTGTGGAGAAAAACAAGAAGCACTTACTTAAGGAACTGGGATTTTGCAGTGCCAGGATCACCTAACAGCAGCACATTTATGTCTCCTCGCAATCTGTGTTTCCCTTGCACATTCTTTTCCTGACCTCCAAACATTGCAAGAGCTAATGCTGTCTTTATGTCCTCATGACCATAAATTGATGGGGCAATGGACTTGATAATCTGGCCATTTTCCACAGAATCCATTTTGAAATCAGGTGTTATAGATATTCAAAATACAGAAAGGGAAAAATAAAAGAAAGCAAAAGTTAAAATCATGGCTTAAATCATCCCCAAAGGACAAGCATAAATATGGATGTATATCTTCTAACAGTGGTAAATGAGTACATGAAACCATACCCTTTCTCCAATCCGTGGGTCTTTAGACAGCCTCTCAATTTCTTCCTTGTCCTCTTGGGTGAGTTTATAGGCCGAGAATAGATCTTGCTTCTTTGTAACATGATTTGCTTCAATCACTGTGGCAAAGACCGGAAATCCGTTTTTCGTATTCAAAGATAAATCAAAGTTGTTAGTGTAGATGCCTGTAACCTCCTGAAATTAAAGGGAAAAAAAGCAAAAGATCTTTCAGGTATTTGCTTATATGAGAGCAAAATCTCAGGAATACAACAAAAGAGAAGAATAATACAATTTCTTCCCCAGGGCGAGCACAATCAATCAAGTCATTCAGAAGTATCACTTCCTTGTATCTTGGCAATCGGCCAGCAGGAACAATTCCAGGGCTTTCTTGAAGGGTAAGCTTCTGATAATTCCTGTATATGGTCTGCCACAAGAAGAGTATCATATACAGGTTCTTTTCCAAGTTACCAGAAAGCAAAGACAAAGATAAGTCACCTGCTCAATATTGACCGTGAATGGGCCCTTCGATTGGCATTCTGGGCAGGAACCAACCTTAACCTCTGAATACGAGTTTTGGAAAAAAGGCCCCAAAACTGATCCACATTTGTTACAGTCATACTTTACTTGCTGCAGCTGGGGGAAAACTCCAGATCGTCGGGTCACAACTCCTCCTATGCGAACCATCGTGTTTAAATGAATCTGCCTGAGAACAGAAATGCAAGACAGCTCTCAATTGCACATTTCTTGGAACATTAGATTCGATGATATAGCAGCTTCTAACAAACCACAAAGGTTATACCTTATGTTGCGAATCTGATCATAAACAGGTAAGTTGGTCACCCTGACATAAATTTTTTGATGGATTCTTTTGTAGTTTGGATGTAAATTAAACACAACTTTGTTAGCAACTTCCTCCATGACCTCAAGAACAGACTGGGGTGCATCTGCCAGCCAGATGGCAATGTTTGGGTGGATATAAATAAACTGTTTGTAATCAATCTCCAGACTGCACTTGTTGACTGCAAATATAAAAAAATTTAATTCAATATGACAACCACACGATCAAAATTGCGAGCTTGTATGCATAAACTAAACCCTTCCCCTGGTACAATGGGTCTTTTACCCTGGTCCTTCATCAACTTAGACATAAAAGCCAGACAAAATGGGTTTACCTGACACCATTTCATTTATCTGCCGAAGATATGCAAGGTCACGATGTTCACTCTTTGGGTTCTCATAAGTGAGTATGAACTCCTTGAACTTCTTAGCAATAAAGCGACGCACTTCATCTCTAGTAACCCACTCCCTTAGTGTTCCCTGAACACGGTACATCTCGAACTCACCTTCATCATTATCGTCATCCTACAAAGAAATGCCAAAGAGTAGTTTAGAAAATGAATATGTGATGAGATGCTACTAGTTGATGAATGAAACACATTATCTGAAATAAGAAAGAATCTCCGTACCTCATATGGATCATCATCTGTCTGATCAGTCATGGGCACATCCTCTCTTGAGTGTTCCCTTTGTGATCTACCAGGAGAACTTTGCATTGCATCAGTGTCATCAAAGTCACGTGCACCAGAAGGAGGCCTAAAATCAGCTCTAGTTCTTTTTGAAGGCCGATAATTTTCGTCATCCGTGTCTGTAACCAAAAATATAAATAAATGCAGCTTTATCATTTAAATTTTATCTTAGCCCTTATGTAATTCATGACAGAAATAGTTGAGGCATATTTCATAACCAAACTAAGTTTAACGTTTATTTGTCAGAACATGCAATCCAAACCAGCAAAAAAGGACAAGATGATAGAACATGCTTCAAAATTTTGATAGAAAAAACAAATCTCAAAGAATATGAAGTTTACATGCACAGACACAATTGTTTCAGGCAACTATGCGAAGCCCATGACAATCTTATTCTTAAGATGCATCTAACGGATACGAAGGCATGTCTGAATAGAAATATAATGTCACCAAAAAAGCATCCGTAAGTGGCCTAGCTATAGCGTGCTAAGCTGATATGGTTAATCAAAAAGTTTCAAGTAATATACAAGAGCTGGCTGGCATAGCTATAAGTGAATAAGTGATGCTGACTCCGCTGCTTAATTGCACGCTTTTTCTCAAATTAACTGAGACAAAAGATAACATATTGATGACGGCAAAGGATTTTACGGATACACTATCACCGCTGTAATCAAAAGAACAAGTACTCGCATAAATCTAAATAACAGAAAAGCTTAAATATCAACAGGGTCTGGAAGTAAAACGATACAAAAGCAGACACCAAACTGACCTTGGTCATGTAGAAGATGAGGAAGCTTTCGCTGTGAAGCAGTACCGTCCCTGGTAGCAAGCTCGATCTCTGCAGCCCTACGATCCGCCATAATCTGATCCAAATCTCTCTCGTCCTCAAGAGAATCATCAAGCCCAACCGATTCATATTGATCATTTTCCTCCATCCTCCGGTAATCCCTAAATTACAAAAATAAGGCATGTATGTTAGTGTGTAAATATACATGTACACACCGAGAGAATACAAAAACAAATTGACAGTGAAAATGTAAAATGAAAAGAAGCAACTGGCAACTTACTCTATGTAATTGTCGTTGAAAAGATCCTCGCCTTCCCCTTCATCCTCGTCGATTTCTTCGGGTTCATCCCTGATGATTTCTGGATCAACAGCAGCCTCATCGTCGTCGTAATCAGAGTAATTCTCCGAGGTACGGCTTGTATTGAATGGAAGCTGATCTGTGTTAAATCCCGCAGAGGTAGGGGAATCCGGTGTCAGTGGTGTGGACGGAGGATTTCCATTAAATTGACTGGAGTTCAGGTTACCTCCTTGATCTGATGAGGACGGCGATCCGTTGGGACGGTTCTCTCCACCGGCATTTTCTCCCGCCATCTGTCTCTCTTTCTCCTGTGTTGATTTGTTGAGTGGTGGCTCTTCTCTGCCTTCCTCCCCTTTTAGGTCGTCTGTAACTCTTGGCGGGAAATTTTCGCGCCATGATCTGTTAGGCCGGCCCACCCAACAGACCCGGCACGCATAGTGAATCAATCGGTACCCAACTCAACTGCGGCCCAGTTCCATAAGATTTACAACATGGTCTTAAGGGCTGTTTGGCAGATGCTGAATGATTTAGTACATAATAGTTAAGAGGTCAGAATGGTTAAGAGGGTCAGAATAGGGGTGAGCAGCGGAACTGGGTACCCGACTATGGAACCGGAACCGCCTTGGAACCGCCAGTTCTGGAACCGAAACTGATATGAGTGGTTCCGGTTCTGGTTCCTAAAATACGGAACCGATTGAGAATGGTTCCGGTTCCGGTTCTTAATTTTTCGGAACCGTTACCCGCCGGGTACCCGGTATTTTTCAATAAAAAAATAATTATTATTTTCTAATATCAAATTTATATTAGGTTTACATCTTGAAAGTACGCGTCATCTTCATTCTTCATTTAAATTCTTCATATAGAATGATTCGTATTTCTTCAAATTGTGTGTTCATTTGGATTCATAATATGTAATCGTTAAACTTTGAACATTTACTATTATAGTATGTAATCGTTAAACTTTGAACATTTTTCTATCAGTCTATTATGATTTGTAATCGTTAAACAATATTTGTAACCATTATTCTGTATAATTTGTATTCTTGCTTATTTATTTAGTGTTTTGGCAATGTTTTATTTTTTATTTCTAAATAACAAATTTTTAATATTTTAGGAAGCGGGTACCAGGAACCGGAACCGGTTCCCGGCGGTTCCTGTTCCGGTTCCAATATCTCAAGAACCGCCGGTTCCGGTTCCCATCAAAAAGGGCGGGTACCCGCCTGTGCTCACCCCTAGGTCAGAATGGTTAAATGCTAAATGAAATAATGTTGTTTGGTAACTGTTATTTGAATGACAATAAATTACCATTTTTACCTTCATCTGACAAAAACCCATTATTCCATTTTAATCTTCACTTTTTGTTCCTCTTTGCCCTCATCGATGGCTTCAATCTGTGATGAATCATCGAGAATCATCATCTGATTAGGTGAATCATTGAGATTTATGGGATGGGTTTCATCTTTTGGAACTAATTCTTGCCCTTGTTCAAC